>NC_057802.1:554804711-555104160 GCF_018294505.1 Triticum aestivum
GCGCGGAGTCGACGGGGACGACGCGACGGGGACGGGGGCGGCGCGGAGTCGACGGGCAGGCGCGACGGGGGCGGCGACGGCGACGGGATCGAAGAAGCAGAGGAGAAGAAACTGAAATTTTGGTAAGTGTTGTATATATAGGGATGACCTTTAGTACCGGTTGGAGCCACCAACCGGTACTAAAGGTCAAATTTGGCCAGGCCAAGCGGCGGGAACGGCACCCCTTTAGTACCGGGTCGTGGCTCCAACCGGTACTAAAGACCCCCCCTTTAGTACCGGTTGGAGCCACCACCCGGTACTAAAGGTGGTGCGCTGCCAGGCGAGGGGCGCAGAAGTTTAGTCCCACCTCGCTAGCCGAGGGGCGCCCGCACCTGCTTATAAGCCCCGTTGCCGCTGCTGTGTCGAGCTCCTCTCTAAAGGACGCCTTCTGGGCCTACCTCAGCTGTGATGCCCTATTGGGCCTACTGGGCTAGCGGGCCTGCATCCTGGCCCAACTAGAGGTTGGGTTTCTAGTCGTATGCAGGCCGCTGTGGCCCAGTAGGCGGGCTTTTTTTTAGTTTTTTCTTCTCCTTTTTCTTTTCTACTTTATTTATTTTCTTTTATTTATTTTTAAGTTGTTTTTTGCTGTATTTAGAGTTTCTTTGTGAATATTTTTTCTTTAGGTACAAAAAATTACAAACTTTCTGTTAGTGCCGGTAGTTTTCAAATTTGAATAGTTTAAATTTGAATTATTTGAAATTTGTGTGAATCACTAGTTTGTTAATAACTTAACCTTAAAAATAGATTCTTCAGTGATTCTTTTTTCTTATGTTTAATATTAGTGTGTTTTATCATTATATTCAATTTGGTAATACTTAGGTTATTTAAGAAATGAAATGCCTTTGTAACAGATGAGTTTTCGTCCAAAACCCTAATACTTCGAAAGAGATTGTCCATTTTGTACACGAAGTGCATCCAGTTTTTGCCGTAACCCTCTCTACTTTTTTGCACATGCTATGTGCGTGAAATTATGATACCATCCCAACTTTCAACCTTTTTAGAGTTTCATTTGAAGTGTTTTTCAATTTGAGGGTCATTTAGCTGAAAAAATTAGTAAATGCATGAAAGAAAAATTTCTTCGCGTTTCAGATGCCAAAACACATAATTACTCTAACTATTACAAAGATTCCCTCCGGTTTGTTCGAAGCGAGACTTTCCAGATATATAAGTCCCGAAACTCACTAGAGAAGGAAGTGATGACAGTGAGAATCCGATCACATCCCAGAGTGGGATCTTTGGGCCGTGTGAAACTTTTTCTTCGTGTGTGTCCCTTTGCGCCGTAATCATGGACAATCTTCATCATTTAACTGGATGCTCGGGTCAATATTCACTGTGAATGGAGCAATTTCATGAAACTTTTCATAATCTTCTGACATGTATGTCTTGTCATCCACTCCTACGATGTTTCTTTTCCCAGAAAGAACTATGTGGCACTTTGGCTCATCGTATGATGCATTCGCTACCTTATCTTTTCTTTTTCTCGGCTTGGTGGACATGTCCTTCACATAGAAAATCTGTGCCACATCATTGGCTAGGACGAATGGGTCGTCTGCATACGCAAGATTGTTGAGATCCACTGTTGTCATTCCGTACTGCGGGTCTTCCGTTACCCCGCCTCGTGTCATATTCACCCATTTGCACCGAAACAAAGGGACCTTCAAACCACATCCATAGTCAAGTTCCCATATGTCCTCTATGTAGCCATAATATGTTTCCTTTCCCGTCTTGGTTGGTGCATCAAAGCGGACACCATTGTTTTGGTTGGTGCTCTTCTTATCTTGGGCGATCGTGTAAAATGTATTCCCATTTATCTCGTACCCTTTGAAAGTCATTATATTCGAAGATGGTAACTGGGTCAGCAAGTACAGGTCGTCTTCAATAGCGGTGTCATGCATGGCACGTGTCTGCAACCAGCCGGTGAAAGTCCCCATTTGTTCACGTGTAATCCAGTCGTCAGACTGCTCCGGGTGTTTGGAGCGTAGAAAATTCTTGTGTTCGTCCACATTCGGAGCCACCAAGGCGGAATTCTGTAGAACTGTGTAGTGTGCTTGAGTGAGAGAATGCCCGTCCATACATATTATTTGATCCCCTCCTAGCGTGCCTTTTCCATCCAGTCTGCCCTTATGCCACGATTCAGGAACTCCAATCGGCTTAAGGTCAGGAATAAAGTTAATACAAAACTCAATGACCTCCTCATTTTCATGGCCCTTGGAGATGCTTCCTTCTGGCCTAGCACGGTTATGAACATATTCTTTAAGACTCCCACGAACCTCTCAAAGGGGAACATATTGTGTAGAAATACGGGACCAAGAACGTTAATCTCTTCGCATAGGTGAACTAGTACGTGCGTCATGATGTTGAAGAAGGATGGTGGGAACACCAACTCGAAACTAACAAGACATTGCACCAAATCATTCTCTAACCTTGGTATGATTTCTGGATCGATTACCTTCTGAGAGATTGCATTGAGGAATGCACATAGCTTCACAATGGCTAATCGAACATTTTCCGGTAGAAGCCCCCTCAATGCAACCGGAATCAGTTGCGTCATAATCACGTGGCAGTCATGAGACTTTAGGTTTTGGAACTTTTTCTCTGCCATATTTATTATTCCCTTTATATTCGATGAGAAGCAAAACGGTACCTTAATACTGAGCAATCATTCAAAGAAGATTTCCTTCTCTTCTTTGGTAAGAGCATAGCTGGCATGACCCTGATGTATGCCGTCTTTTCCGTGCATACGTTGCTAGTCCTCCCGTGCCTCCGGTGTATCTTTGTCTTCCCATACACACCCAAGAAGCCAAGCAGGGTCACGCAAAGATTCTTCGTCACGTGCATCACGTCGATTGCGGAGCGGACCTCTAGGTCTTTCCAATACGGCAGGTCCCAAAATATAGATTTCTTCTTCCACATGGGTGCGCATCCGTCAGCGTCATTCGGAACAGGTTGTCCGCTAGGACCCTTTCCAAAGACTACCTTCAAATCCTTGACCATGTCATGTACATCAGCACTAGTACGGTGGCGAGGCTTCGTCCGGTGATCCGCCTCACCTTTGAAATGCTTGCCTTTCTTTCTTACGGGATGCCTGCTCGGAAGAAATCGACGATGTCCCAGGTACACATTCTACCTACAATTATCCAAATATATACTGTCGGTATCATCCAAACAGTGCGTGCATGCGCGGTATCCCTTGTTTGTCTGTCCTGAAAGGTTACTGAGAGCAGGCCAATCATTGATGGTCACGAAAAGCAATGCCTTTAGGTCAAATTCTTCCTACCCGTGCTCATCCCACGCACGTACACCTGTTCCATTCCATAGCTGTAAGAGTTCTTCAACTAATGGCCTTAGGTACACATCAATGTCGTTGTCGGGTTGCTTAGGGCCTTGGATGAGCACTGGCATCATAATGAACTTCCGCTTCATGCACAACCAAGGAGGAAGGTCATACATACATAGAGTCACAGGCCATGTGCTATAGTTTCCTGCTCTGCTCCCCAAAAGGATTAATGCCATCTGCGCTTAGACCAAACCATACATTCCTTGTGTCACCTGCAAACTCCTCCCTGTACTTTCTCTAGATTTTTCTCCACTGCGACCCGTCAGCGGGTACTCTCAACTTTCCGTCTTTCTTACGGTCTTCTCTGTGCCATCGCATCGCCTTGGCATGCTCTTTGTTTTGGAAGAAACGTTTCAACCATGGTATTATAGGAGCATACCACATCACCTTGGTAGGAATCTTTTTCCTGGGTCGCTCGCCCTCGACATCACCAGGGTCATCGCGGCTGATCTTATAGCGCAATGCACCGCATACCGGGCACGCGTTCAAATCCTCGTACTCACCGCGGTAGAGGATGCAGTCATTAGGGCATGCATGTATTTTCTGCACCTCTAACCCTACAGGGCAGATAGCCTTCTTTGCTTTGTACGTACTCTCGGGCAATTTGTTGTCCTTTGGAAGCATATTCTTTATCATTACCAGCAACTTTCCAAATCCCTTGTCAGATACACCATTCTCTGCCTTCCATTTCAGCAATTCCAGTGTGGTGCCCAACTTTTTCTTGTCAGTTTCGCAATTCGGGTACAACAATTTCTTGTGATCCTCTAACATGCGCTGCAACTTCTTCTTCTACTTTTCACTTGCGCAGTTTCTCTTTGCATCGGCAATGGCCCGACCTAGATCATCAACGGGTTCATCTGATGCCTCTTCTTCAGCTTCTTCCCGCATTGCTGGCTCAGCTTCTTCCCCCATTGTTGTATCATCGTATTTAGGGAACCCATGGCCAGGATAGCTGTCGTTGTCCTTTTCTTCTTCATTGTCTTTCATCATAACCCCTCTTTCTCTGTGCTTGGTCCAAACACTATAGTGGGGCATGAAACCGGACTCAAACAGGTGGATGTGAATGGTTCTTGAGTTAGAGTAATTGTGATCATTCTTACAGCCAGCACATGGACAAGGCATAAAACCATCCACCCGCTTGTTTGCCTCAGCCGCAAGCAGAAAAGTATGCATGCCATTAATGAACTCGGGAGAGCATCGGTCATCGTACATCCATTGTCGGCTCATCTTCATTACACAACACCGAAAAGACCAAATTAATACAAGTTCATACATAAAGTTCATACATAAAGTTCATACATAAAGTTCATACATATAAAGTTCATACAACACTTAAATGCAACAAACAAATAACTCTCTAGCTAAAGCATTTAAACGTGACAAAAAATGCGATCAAGATCGCAACTAAGGTAACAATTGATCCAACAGCATAATGATACCAAGCCTCACTATCAATGTCATATTTTCAAATCTTTCTAATCCTCAAGCGCATTTTCTCCATCTTGATCTTGTGATCATCGACGACATCGGCAACATGCAACTCCAATTCCATCTTCTCCCCCTCAATTCTTTTCAATTTTTCTTTCAAATACTCATTTTCTCTTTCAACTAAACTTAACATCTCGACAATAGGGTCGGTTGGAATTTCCAGTTCACATACCTCCTAGATAAAAATATCTATGTCAACTTGATGGGCATAATTTTTCATAAACACGAAATGCAACAAATAGTTCTAAAAGAGAATATACCACATCCGAATCATAACACGGACGAGGGCCGACAGGGACGGATATCAAAACCATGACACTATGTATAACAAACAACGTATGGGTAAGATAATTATACGAGTAACTATATATACAAATCACACAAACATGAAATTTTTATATAAAAAGATAAGAACAAGAGGCTCACCACAAGGTGGTGCTGGCGACGGGACGGTGTGGGCGATCGACGGTGGTTACGACAGAGATTTAGAAGGCACTAAGTAAACCACACCTACATATGCAAACTAAGTGTTATTTTGACCTCAATTTGCATATAAATCAAATACTACCACATATATATAATTCCTCCCAAATTACTAAAACCCACAAATTAATCACTATATAAACCATTGCAAGAGCTAATCTACCAATTAGAGATGAAAGGACAAAGTTGCTAACCTTTGTGATCATTTGAATGGATGGGGGCCTTCAAATCTTGACAAAATTTCGGCAAAATTTGTGATGAGCTCGAGAGGAAGAAGGGAAGAATAGAGAGGAGAGGGGAAAGGGGGAAGAACAGAGCGCGGGTGGACGAAGGGTTTATATAGGACGACCTTTAGTACTGGTTCGAGGCACGAACCGGTACTAAAGGTGCTGGAGGGGCCCCAGACTGACAACATCCTGCCACCACTCTCTTTAGTATCGGCTCGTGGCACGAACCGGTGCTAAAAGTTTGGCACGAACCGGTACTAATGAGAGCGGCCGCCTAGCCGTTGGAACCGGCACGAATGGTCACATTAGTGTCGGCTCAAATTCAAAGCGGGACTAATGAGCTGAAGATTTGGCCGTTTTTCTACTAGTGACTCTCTATCATAAAGATCATGGTGCTATTTCGAAGCACAAGTGTGGAAAAAGGATAGTAGCATTGTCCCTTTTATTTCTTTTCTCCCCTTTTTTTATTTTGGGCCTTTTTTGGCCCTTTTTTTTGTCCGGAGTCTCATCCCGACTTGTGGGGGAATTATAGTCTCCATCATCCTTTCCTCACTTGGGACAATGCTCTAATAATGATGGTCATCACACTTTTATTTACTTACAACTCAATACTAGAATAAAATATGACTCTATGTGAATGCCTCTGGCGGTGTACCGGGATATGCAATGAATCAAGAGTGACATGTATGAAAGAATTATAAAGGTGGCTTTGCCACAAATACGATGTCAACTACATGACCATGCAAAGCAATATGACAATGATGAAACGTGTCATAATAAACGGAACGGTGGTAAGTTGCATGGAAATATATCTCGGAATGGCTATGGAAATGCCATAATAGGTAGGTATGGTGGCTGTTTTGAGGAAGGTATATGGTGGGTGTATGATAGCGGCGAAAGGTGCGCGGTATTAGAGAGGCTAGCAATGGTGGAAGGGTGAGAGTGCGTATAATCCATGGACTCAACATTAGTCATAAAGAACTCACATACTTATTGCAAAATCTATTAGTTATCGAAACAAAGTACTACGCGCATGCTCCTAGGGGGATAGATTGGTAGGAAAAGACCATCGCTCGTCCCCGACCGCCACTCATAAGGAAGACAATCAATAAATAAATCATGCTCCGACTTCATCACATAACGGTTCACCAGACGTGCATGCTACGGGAATCACAAACTTTATAACAAGTATTTCTCAAATTCACAACTACTCAACTAGCATGACTCTAATATCACCATCTTGATATCTCAAAACAATTATCAAGTATCAAACTTCTCATAGTATTCGATGCACTTTATATGATAGTTTTTAATGTACCCATCTTGGATGTTCATCATATTAGGACTAATTTTATAGCCAAAGCAAATTTCCATGCTGTTCTATAAGACTCTCAAAATAATATAAGTGAAGCATGAGAGATCAATAATTTCTATAAAATAAAACCACCACCGTGCTCTAAAAAGATATAAATGAAGCACTAGAGCCAAATTATCTAGCTCAAAAGATATAAGTGAAGCACATAGAGTATTCTAACAAATTTCGATTCATGTGTGTCTCTCCAAAAGTTGTGTACAGCAAGGATGATTGTGGTGAACTAAAAAGCAAAGACTCAAATCATACAAGACGCTCCAAGCAAAACACATATTATGTGGTGAATAAAAATATAGCATCAAGTAAAGTTACCGATAGACGAAGACGAAAGAGGGGATGCCTTCCGGGGCATCCCCAAGCTTAGGCTTTTGGTTGTCCTTGAATTTTACCTTGGGGTGCCTTGGGCATCCCCAAGCTTAGGCTATTTCCACTCCTTATTCCAAAATCCATCAAATCTTTACCCAAAACTTGAAAACTTCACAACACAAAACACAACAGAAAATCTCATGAGCTCCGTTAGTATAAGAAAACAAATCACCACTTTAAGGTACTGTAATGAACTAATTATTTATTTATATTGGTGTTAAACCTACTGTATTCCAACTTCTCTATGGTTCATACCCCCCGATACTAGCCATAGATTCATCAAAATAAGCAAACAACACACGAAAAACAGAATCTGTCAAAAACAGAACAGTCTGTAGAAATCTGTATCAAACGTATACTTATGTAACTCCAAAAATTCTGAAATAAATTGGTGGACGTGAGGAATTTGTCTATTAATTATCTTCAAAAAGAATCAACCTAAAAGCACTCTCCAGTAAAAAATGGCAGCTAATCTCGTGAGCGCTAAATTTTCTGTTTTTCACAGCAAGATCATAAAGACTTCACCCAAGTCTTCCCAAAGGTTCTAGTTGGCACAAACACTAATTAAAACATAAAACCACATATAAACAGAAGCTAGATGAATTATTTATTACTAAACAGAAGCAAAAAGCAAGAAACAAAAATAAAATTGGGTTGCCTCCCAACAAGCGCTATCGTTTAACGCCCCTAGCTAGGCATTGATAGATTCAATGATGCTCACATGAAAGACAAGAATTGAAGCACAAAGAGAGCATCATAAAACACGTGACAAACACATCTAAGTCTAACATACTTCCTATGCATAGGCATCTTATAGGCAAACAAATTATCAAGCCAAGCAAAAACTAGCATATGCAAGGAAGCGGAAAGAAACAATAGCAATCTCAACATAACGAGAGGTAATTTAGTGATAATAATAATTACATGTAGGATCATAAGCAAATTCAACAATATAGCTATCACAAAACATATTCTCAACACGACCCACTTGCATGCGAAGTTGACACTCTTCCAAAATAGTGGGATTATCATTAACTAAAGTCATGACCTCTCCAAACCCACTTTTATCAAAAAAAATAAGATTGAATATTCTCCAAATATGTGGGATCTAAAGTTGACACTCTTCCAAACCCACTTTCAATACTATTGCAAACAATAATATCAATCTCATATTCATCATGGGGCTTAAATAAATTTTCAAGATCATAAGAAGAATCACCCCAATCATGATTATTGCAACAAGTAGTAGACATAGCAAAACTAGCATCCCCAAGCTTAGCATTTTGCATATTATTAGCACAATTGACATCAAGAGAATTTATTGTAAGATCATTGCAATCATGCTTTTCATCGAAGGAACTATCAAGTGTGGGTGCAATAGCAACGATCTCATGTTTAACATAAGGAACTATAGCAAATTCATCTTCATAAATATTGGCATCATGGCCACAAGAATAGCAAGCATCATGTTCATCAAGGGATATATCAATCAAATCATTGGAATCATAATTATCTATAGATTCATGCGTATCATTATTTTCTTCAGAAGCAATGGTCATTCTTTCAATAAATTATTTGACATAGACATTATGAGCATAGTTTTCATAGCAATATTTAAGTATGTCAAAATTTTCAGATTCGTAGAGAGTAATATCGTACTTTTCAATCAAAGAAGCAACTTCATAAGCACCCTTAAAAGCAACAAATTCTTCAATTTGTTTGATATCGTTGTAACTATAAACACCCTTTGCATAAGAAGATAAGATTTCATTATCATTAAACTCACATAGGTAGGGGAGGTGTTTTTCAGGGTTCTTAGATCAACAAGTAAAATCATAAATTTCACAAAGATTCCAAGCATAACATAGCAATCTGTTTATTTGATCCCATAAGAATCTCCCTTTTTCAGACAAACGGTGACGCACAAAATGAGCATCCTCATCTAAAGATTTCCCATCAACTAGGCTAGTTGGGGTTTCAGCACGAGCGCATAAGGATCGAAGATGATCCATGTAGAACACTTTAAGTGGATCCATATCAATAGATTTTTAGCAAGCAAAGATGCAAGCAAATAGAAGGCACATGAAAACACAAACAAAGATACATACGGGAAGAAGGCGAAGAAAAGGCAAAGGTGAAGTGGGGGAGAGGAAAACGAGAGGCAAATGGCAAATAATGTAATGCGAGGGATAAGAGTTTGTGATGGGTACTTGGTATGTCTTGACTTGGCATAGATCTCCCTGGCAACGGCGCCAGAAATCCTTCTTGCTACCTCTTGAGCATGCGTTGGTTTTCCCTTGAAGAGGAAAGGGTGATGCAGCAAAGTAGCGTAAGTATTTCCCTCAGTTTTTGAGAACCAAGGTATCAATCCAGTAGGAGACTACACGCAAGTCCCTCGTACCTGCACAAACAAATAAGAACCTTGCAACCAACGCGATAAAGGGGTTGTCAATCCCTTCACGGCCACTTGCAAAAGTGAGATCTGATAGAGATAATAAGAGAAATATTTTTGGTATTTTTATGATATAGATTGGAAAGTAAAGATTGCAAAATAAAAGGCGGCAAAAATAGCAAGTAGATAGGAAAATAATATGATGGAAAATAGACCCGGGGCCCATAGGTTTCACTAGTGGCTTCTCTCAAGATAGCATAATTTACGGTGGGTGAACAAATTACTGTCGAGCAATTGATAGAAAAGCGCATAGTTATGAGAATATATGGGCATGATCATGTATATAGGCATCATGTCCGCGACAAGTAGACCGAAACGATTCTGCATCTACTACTATTACTCCACACATCGACCGCTATCCAGCATGCATCTAGAGTATTAAGTTCATAAGAATAGAGTAACGCATTAGGCAAGATGATATGATGTAGAGGGATAAACTCAAGCAATATGATATAAACCCCATCTTTTTATCCTCGATGGCAACAATACAATATGTGCCTTGCTGCCCCTGCTGTCACTGGGAAAGGTCACCGCAAGATTGAACCCAAAGCTAAGCACTTCTCCCATTGCAAGAAAGATCAATATAGTAGGCCAAACCAAACTGATAATTCGAAGAGACTTGCAAAGATATTAAATCATGCATAAAAGAATTCAGAGAAGAATCAAATATTGTCCATAGATAATCTTGATCATAAACCCACAATTCATCGGATCTCGACAAACACACCGCAAAAAGAATTACATTGAATAGATCTCCATGAGAATCGAGGAGAACTTTGTATTGAGATCCAAAGAGAGAGAAGAAGCCATCTAGCTAATAACTATGGACCCGGAGGTCTGTGGTAAACTACTCACACATCATCGGAGAGGCTATGGTGTTGATGCAGAAGCCCTCCATGATCGATTCCCCCTCCGGCAGAGCGCTGGAAAAGGCCCCAAGATGGGATCTCACGGGTACAGAAGGTTGCGGCGGTGGAAATAGGGTTTCGTGGTGCTCCCGGATGTTTTCGGGGTATATGAGTATATATAGGTGGAAGAAGTAGGTCGGTGGAGCCACGAGGGTGGGGGGCGCGCCTACCCCCTCTGGGCGCGCCCTCCTACCTCGTGGCCGCCTCGTTTCTTCCTTTACGTCCACTCCAAGTCTCCTGGATTGCGTTTGTTCCAAAAATAACTCTCCCAAGGGTTTCATTCCGTTTGGACTCCGTTTGATATTCCTTTTCTGCGAAACATTGAAATAGGCAAAAAAACAGCAATCTGCGTTGGGCCTTTGGTTAGTAGGTTAGTCCCAAAATTAATATAAAAGTGCATAATAAAGCCCATTAAACATCCAAAACAGATAATATAATAGCATGGAACAATCAGAAATTATAGATACGTTGGAGACGTATCACGCCCCACCATTGCAAGAACCACACCCACCATGAGAAATTCTTAGAGGGTGTCCTGCGCGGCCTCAATGGCGCTCCGAGCGGCTGCCGACGACGAGCAGCAGTTCACCATGCTTGCCGTGGTGGACACCCACAGAAGGTTCATGGACCTCTTGGTGGTGTACACCAACGACCCGGTCTGGGTGGAGCACTCCATCCACATCATGGAGTTGTTGCTTGCCGCGGAGAAGTACAAGGTGGTCAGGTTCGACCTCGAGTACACCCGCGCTTGTGCCGGGTCTCGTCCCAAGGTCGCCATCGCCCAGATGTCCGTGCGCCACCACGTCCTCGTCTACCACTACTGCCTGGCCACAAGGCCTTGTGAGCGTTTCGCCAGGTTTGTCAACAGCCCCCACTATATGTTCGCTACGGTGGACATCACCAACGATGTAAAGGCGCTCGAGAATTCGGGCATCGCCTGCCAGAATCTTGTCAAGATCCAGGGCCAATACAAGATCTGGGGCAGCAAGGAGCATGAGAAGGACTCACTGGTTCACCTCGCCGAGCCAATCATCGACCCCTACTACAGAGACATGAAGGATTCGTGCAACAAGGACAAGCGTGCCTGGCACTCGGCCTGGATGGAGAAACTCAACAAAGCTCACGTCGTGTACGCGGCCAAGGAGGCGTACACGAGCTACGACATGTACAGGCAGATCGTTAACATGAGGAAGTGCCTCCTTCCCCAAAACGTCCAGGGATCTAGCCGGAAGCAGAGCAATGGCAAGCGTCGTCGCAACAATAAGTAGATGATTAGATCCTCGTTTCTCCTACTTTAGTATGCATGTAATTTCTTTCTTTGGTGTGTGGAAATGTTATGTGTGTAGTCACTTGTGTAATTGTATGCTTAATTTGATTATGCAATGCTGTCTTTTTAAGTATATATGTTGATGCTCTGTAGACAGAGCGTAGATGTTGTGCGAACAAAGAAAATCACATCGCACACAGACTAAACAATGGAACCCGTCGGTGATGTTTTCATCAATCACTCACAATTGTATACCAGCAATCGTTTGCTCACAACACACATGACTTATTAGCAGTAATCGTCTGTGTTGTTATCGGTCTTCGCACACGTTTCCGATTACATACCTGTTCGCCTCGTATCACACACATCTTATTCATTTGAACCGTTTCAGTTCTCATGTCTCAACGCAAACAGTTCATCCGAGTGAACCGCATGCCGTATATCGCACACACCTTTGATCTGGCTGACCGTTTTCATTGTGTTGCCTAATCAAAACAGTTCATCCGAGTGAACCGTATGCTGTACATCGCACACACCTTCATCTGGCTGCCCGTTTCTTTTGTTCCTCCTCATCGCAAACAGTTAATTGAGCTGAACCGTATGCCCTGCATCGCACACGCAGCTAAAATCTGAACCGTGTTTGATGCATCCTCCATCGCAAACGTTTTGCACCTTTTTTGACAGTTTTTTACACCATCGTTTGCGATTATGGCATCGCACACAGTTTCGTCGAAGGGTCTCTGATCGTAGTGTCGCGTTAGCAGCATCCTGCAGTAGTGCCACTTAGTAGTAGCGCATGCCTATTGTGCCCGCGCTACTACTAAGTAGCAATAGTGCAGGTCAAATTATTAAGGCGCGCCACTACTAAGTGGTGACCTATAGGGGTTTTCCAAGTAGCGGTTAATGAACCAGAAGTGATTTCGAAAGTTATCCCTACAACTGAACCGAAAGTTACTACACCAGTTGTAGAAACTCCAGTTAAGCCTGTGACTGAGCGACGTAGGTCAGGAAGACTTAGTGAACCTCCTGACCGGTTTCATAAAGAAATATTCATCTTAGAAGAAGATGAACCTGCGCACTACAGAAAAGTAATGGCGGCGCTCAACTCAAAAGAATGTTACAACATCACGCTAAATTACCCATGCTGCCACCGCCTAATCTCCGTTGTTTCTCCTGTATCCGTCTGTCCTCCACAAAATCACACTTCTCCACTTCGCCTGCCCCGGCAGTTGCCGCCGCTCCCTACACGCGTCCCTTTAGCACTGTTCCTCATTCTTGCACCCCTCTAGCCAACCTGCTCGCCTCTCCTCCGCTCCCCGCGCCTCTCCTCCGGTGTCCACCTTTTGTGAGTGGAATCTGTTCACCGCTGGCTCACTACATTCTTCCACTTCGGGGTGTTGGTGAGGGTATGAGATCTGACCGGATCAAGGTGAGAAGGCTGCTGCGGGGAAGACGCTCTCGACGCCTTGCGTGGACGCATTGATTGCCAAGGATGATGTCGCACTTTCTAGAAGAAATCCCTTGCTATCAAGGGAATAGATGAGGACACAAACATTTGTCCTTTTTGACAGTTGGAGGGTGCTGGCAGGCAGCCTAGGGGACTACGACTTGTACAAAATATGGAGCAATCGGAAGATGCACTGGTCAGCAGATTTGTCCCCTCTTCCTCCTCGCATGGTTCCTCCAACCTAGCTGCCTCCTCATCAGGTGATGCCTCGTACTTGCAGCGTACCGTCGGGGGCTTGGAAAGCCTTCTCTTCTGACGTTCACCTATGGTCCCATGGATCAACATAGGATCTCCAAGTAACTCCTTGCACGCTTGTGATGTTAATGAAAATAAAACTGAGCCCTCTCCATGATTTTCATTTTTGGTCGTTCATTTTTGCAATCTAGACGTTTCTTCGCGTCTGATCTCATCAATACAGCTCCCTCTACCGCATGTGTTAGGTTCTGGCCCAACTGTCCTAATGGGCTACTGCTACAGAGGCCGAAACGAAGTAATCTGGTAAAATAGGCCTATTCGGCCGACCCATGGCAACCCATAAGCAGAGGGGATAGAGCGACGCGGGATACAAAGGAGTGGGATCGACGGGATCCTATTTGGCCCAACAGTCACCGCACGCGTACCCCCTGGCTTCCCGCCGCGTACATCTGGGCCGACCCAACTAGCTCATTTCTATTTTGGGAAGGTTCCAGAACCTTCCAAACCGTTTTTTCTCCTTTTTTATCATTTTTCCTTTCTTCTTTTGCTTTTTCTATTTTTCATTTTTTTCAAATAAACAACCATTTTCTGAAATCTGGGAATTTTTTGAAATTGGAGAACATTTTTTTAATTCAAAATTTTTTAAATCGGCTAACATTTTTTCAAATTCAAAATATGCTCATTGAATTCAAAAAAAATGTCCATCAATTAAAATATATTCATGAATGTTTTCAAAATGATAATCATATTCAAAAATTTCTATCAAATGCAAAATATGTTCTTGAAATTAAAATTTGTTCATAAAATTCAGAAAAATGTTCCTTCAATTTAAATTTTATTTATCTAATTCAGAAAATGATCACAAAATTAAAATGTTTATCAAAAATTGAAATTTTTGTCATCAAATACTGTTCGAAATATTGTATGCCTTTTTTATGAAATGACGAATGTTTTTCTTAATTTTTGAACAATTTTTTTCCATTAGTAAATACTTTTTCAAATTATAAACATTTTGTGAAACCCTAAACATTTTTCAAGAAGCGAAAAACTAAAACATAAAATAAAACAAAAGGCAAAAGAAACAAAAAAAAAAGATAGCCCCGTCCCACACGTGGGCCAGACCAAGGTCGCGCGTGGGGAGCGATGGGGTGCATGCTGCCGTCTTTCCCAGGTGACGAGGGACATATAGGGCGCGGCACGCGCTGCGAAGGAAGCGGCCGCGCACCCGCGCTCCCCATCTGGGCCTGCCCATGTGTGGCCGGGACGCCGCCTACTTTTTTTTGCGGATGTTTCCTTTTTCTTTTCTTTCCTTTTTATTAATAATTCTGGATATCAAAAGGTCCTAAATTTCAGAAAAGTTGCTAATTTTGAATAAAACAATCATGCTTTAAAAATATTTTGATTTCCCAAAAGATGCTCGGTAATTAAAAAAAATTCATGAATTTGGCAAAAAAATGTTCACAAATTTAAAAAATGTTCATGAATTTAAAACAATGTTCATGATTTCAAAAAAATGTTCATGAAATTGAAAAATGTTCACAAAATAAGTAAATCATGATTATAGGAAAATGATCTGGAATTCAAAAACTGTTCATGAATTTGTAAAAACAAATGTTCACCAACTTAAAATATGGTCATAATTTAAAAAATTCGAACAAATGTTCACAAAGTCAAAAAATGTTCACAAATCTAGAAAAAAATGTTCATTATTCAAAAAAATGTTCACGAATTTGGAAAACAAATGTTCATGATTTTGGAAAAGTAGTCATAAATTTGAAAATGTTCATTATTTCAAAAAACATGTTCATGATTTGAAAAGCATGTTCATGACTTAAGAGAATGTTCACAAAATGTTCTTAAATGATTTTGACAAAAATGTTCGTGAGTTCAAAAAAAATGTTCGTGAGTTTTTAAGAAATGTTCACAGTTCAAAAAAAAGTTCATGATTTAAGAGTAATGATTTAGGAAAAGTAAAACCACGATTTTAGAAAAAATGTTCATGATTCAAAACTATGATTTTAGAAACAAATCGTGAATTAATACATTTTCAGGAATTGAAAGACAAGAATAAAAATGAAAATATAAACGTAAAGAAAATATGAAAAGAAAACAGAAAAAGGAAAAAGAAAAAACGAAAAAAGAAAAAGAAAACCCGAAAGAAAAACATAAAAACCCGGTTCAGGGAAGGTTCTAGAACCTTCCCAAAACCGGTTGGGGTTAAACCCCGAAATGGGCCAGCCCATAGAAACAGCCACGGCGCTCGCGGGCGCGGTTCGCGCCGTATAGCATCTCCAAAGAGGGATCGAGCAAGGCGATGTGGTTACAATTTTTTTGTACACCTATGTGACGTTCTTTCGCACAGGCTTTGCGCGACTGGGCCGGCCCATTGAACTCACTCCAGCGGTCGGGCCAAAATTGGGTAAAAAGAAAAGAGCGCACAATGTGGAAATCGAACTACAAACCTCCAGTTTGTGAACGCGTCATGCTAACCACACCATCTACTAAGCTTTCATGAAACATGTGAGGCCCGAATTCAAATGAACTAAAAACAGCAGCGTAAATTGAGCATTGCTTTAAAATGTAAACACTTTTTTGAAATTAAGAATAGTTTTTGGCATACGAGAACCAAAATTCTAACTGTCGAACATCTTTTAAAATGCGAAGAAATTTAAAATTTGCGAACATTTGTTTTGAATTTGTAAAAAAATGAAATTATTTACATCTCTTGAAATACAAACATTTTAAAAATTTTGGAACATTTTTTTTATAAAACGTGAATAATTTTGCAAATTTGAGAACATAATGTGAAAAGACACCATTTTTTCATTGGCGAACAAAATTTGAAAATGGGTACAATTTATGAAATGCAAAACAATATTTTGAATCTGAGAACAATTTGAAAATCCTGAAGATTTTTTGTACACGCGAACAAAAATAGAAAATGGAAACATTTTTTGCAAAACGTGAACAAAATCTCAAATTCCACAGCATTTTCGGAAAACACGAATATTTTTTAAATTGGCGAACAAATTTTGAAAAAAGGTACAAGTTTTAAAATTAAGAAGAAAATTCTGAACCTGTGAACAATTTGAAAATCCCGAAGATTTCTTATATATGTGAATAAAAAATTGAAAATGGAAACAATTTTTAAAAATTCATTTAATTTGTAAAAGCACAAAAAAAATTCCAAAACATTTATTGAAAATGCAAGCATTTTATAAATTTATGAGTATAATTTGAAAATGCGTACAAATTTTCAAAAGGAAAAAAATTGAATCGGATAGAATTTTAAAATCCTAAATATTTTTGTATACGCGAAAACATTGGAAAATGGCAACATTTCCTGACAATTTGTGAGTAAGATTTATAAAACATGAACATTTTTTGAAAATCCGAGATATTTTTGAATGTGTGAACGGAATTGAAAAACCTAAAAGTTTTCTGAATTTGTGAACAAATTTTGAAAAAGGTAACATCTTTTAGTTTTTTAAACAATTTTTAAAATAGGAACATATTTTAAAATTCCTGGGCAATTTCTAATTCGTGAACAAAATTTTAGAATGCAAACATTTTTTGCATTTTGAATATTTTTTGAAACATGAATGCATGTCGAAGATTTGAATAAATTTATAAAACTGGAACATATTTCTTAAAACTGAATATTTTTGAAATTTTGAACAAATTTTGAAACATGAATGCATTTTGCACATGTTAACAAATTTTGAAAATAGGAACATATTTCTTAAAACCAAACATTTTTTGGTTTGTGAACAAATTTTAAAAGTTGAACATTATGTGAAAATAAGCGAACAATTTTTTAAATTATAAACTTTTATGAAACTTCTGAACAAAAATTTGAAAACATAATCATTTTCTAAAAAAGAACGAACAAAATATGACACTTTCTAGTTTTTTTTAAATTTCTGAAAATTTGTTGATAATAGAAAAAAAATCAAAAAGAAAAGAGCAAGAAGACAGAAAAAATGATAGAAAAAGAAAAAGGAAAAGAAAAATAAAAGTAAAATGTAAAAAGGAAAAATAAATAGAAAAAGAAAAACCAGTTCAGGAACCTTCTAGAAGGTTCCAAAACCGGAGAAAAACCGCCGAGAAACATTCATAGAAGGTTCCCTAAACCGTGGGAGGCACTACTTAACGAGCACTCCTTCGGAAGCCTCGCAACGATCATCGCCACTTGGCGTGCCCTCAGCCATTCGTCACGTGTCGCGCTCTTTCACCGGTCTTCCTTAGCTTTTTGACAAAAAAAATTGAAATTTGTTTTTGCACGAAAAAACGCATTTTTTCTCTTTCGCAAGAGTCACGATTTTGCTTCCGCAAGAGGCACGGTTGTGTTTTCGTGAGAGTCACGGCCGTGCCTCTTGGAAAAGGAAGAAAAACGCGTTTTCTGTTTTTTTCCTTTCGCGAGAGTCACTGTTTTGCTTCTGCGAGAGGCACGGTTGTGCTTTCGCAAGAGTCATGGCCGTGCCTCTCACAAACGAAAAAAATACATTTTTTCTTTCTTTCGCGAGAGTCACGGTTTTCCTTCTGCGAGAGTCAGGGTCGTGCCTCTCGGAAACGGAAAAAAATGAATTTTCTGATTTTTTTCCCTTTCGCGAGAGTCACGATTTTGCTTCCGCGAGAGGCACGGGTGTGCTTTCACGGGAGTCACGGCCGTGCCTCCTCGGAAACGAAAAAAACGCGTTTTCTCTTCTTTTTTCTTTCCGCGAGAGTCACGGTTTTGCTTCTGTGAGAGGCACGGTTGTGATTTCGTGGGAGGCACGGGCGTGCTTCTTTCGGAAAGGGAAAAAACCCGTGCTCCCGGTTCGGTTTTTTTGGCTTGTTTTTTCGTGAAAAAAAAGTTCGTCAAAACCTATCAACATGGGATCTAGTTTTGAAGATCTCGATGCGAGGAATCCAACGGTGAAAGCGGTTTGAGACTTGGATGCACGGTTTGAGAGATAAAACGTTTGAATAAACAGATCGTTGCAACGAGTACTCCTCAACTATTGATTTCGCAAAACCTTTATGGTTGGAACACGTAACAGGCCGGCCCACCTACGAGCGCTCCATCGATAGGCTGTGGGGAACGCCGACATTTTGACGGATCGAGCGGTGACATTTTGACGGATCGAGCGGTGAATAGGATATTCCCTCTAGAAAAGAGGGAAGCGCAAAGCCCCTCGCTCCCCCAACGTGTGACCTTGGGCCGGCCCAGGTGCGGCGGCTCCCCTGTCTGGTTTTCGTTTGTTTTTTGTTTTCTTTTCTCCTTGTTTAAAAAAATTCCAGGATTTTTTTAAAAAGTTTATAATTTAATACAATGTTCATTCATGCAAAACAATTGTTCACTAATGAAAAAAAGAAACCTTCACAAATTTATAGAAATGTTTATAATTTCGAAAAATTGAACATTTTCTTGAATTTGTTCGAAAATTTTCTGTATTTTGATTAAAAAAAATTATTTTTTACGAACATTTTCTTAATTTTGATGGAAAAAATTATATTTGATGAACAAAATTTAAATTCAATGAAGATTGTTTTTGACTTTGATGCCATGTTTTTGAATCGGGGAACATATTTGAATGAATATTGAAAAATATTCATGAACATGATCAACATTTTTTATTTTGATGAAAAAAAATTGTATTCAATTAACATATTTGAATGTAGAAAAAACTTGACCAGTTTGAAAATAATGGTCACTGATTTCAAAAAATGTCGCCAGATTTTGGAAATGTTCATTAATTTGAAAAAAAACAAAAGAGGAAAAGTAGAAAGGGAACTGAAAAAATAAAAGAAAATTATAGGTGAAACAAAAAATAAAAAATAAAAGGAGAAAAAACAAAGAAAAAAACTAGTTTGGAAATGTTCTAGAACCTTCACAAAACCGGAAACGAACTAGTTTGGCCGGCCCAAACTTACGCAATTGGAAGTAGGGGTGCATGCACGGTCGCTAACCAGTGACCTGCGCGCCAAATAGGATGCCTGGTTACAAAGGAGAGGGATCGAGCCAAGGCGATGCGAGGTTCGCGATTGCATCGACCGAAGTTGCAGACACATGCTGGGATCGTGGGCTCGACCGGCAGTGGCGGTGAAGCGCCCCTACCCAAGTGAGATCTGCATGACCGACCAACTGTCCTTGGTAGGCGATGCCGCGTGCTGGTGCCGGGGCTAGCGAACCGTCCGCTATCGGTTTGACTCCGGCGATTCAGTAATTAAATCACGGTTGCAAGATGCCATTAGAGCATGTTAATAATATAGTCAACTGCTGGCTATATGATGTTGCCATGTCATCTATAGTCATTACTTGTGGCCAGTCATACAATAAGGTTAGCTATAATGTTGACTATAACAGTACTACTTTTTTCTATCTTCTCTCTATCTCTTCCTTCACATTTATTGTATTTACCTAAGAGCGCGCATATAGTTAGATTCTTGCATGAGAGTCCACTCCCCTCATTTTTTCATGTCTCTCTCCTCTTAGGCATAATTGACATGTAAGCAGGATATAGCCCATTATTGTACTTGCTCTTAATCGCAATCGATACGGCGGGTAATTGCATGTCAGCTGCACTCACGATTCATATTCCTTCCTTCTCCAATAAATATAATCTCCATGATCCAGCATCTCCTTCTCCAATACCCGGCAGCCATGTTGACACTCGGGATGCTAATTCGTCTTCCTTTTCCTCTCCTGCCAGCGTCTCCTCCTTGCTACCTCCACTTTGTCCCCAATTCTGCATCGAGTTACAGATTTTATTACTGACATTGTTCTTTTTTGTTCTGGCTCGATCGATTGAACCTCGGTTTCACGTGGTTGGCTGATTCTAGTGCAGTGGAAGGTGAGGCACTGCTTCCACCTTCGATGATTTCTTTCCTGAGAGTAATATTCTTTCACAAAGTGCGGATTGCATGCGGAGTTGACTTTATAACCGTGTTCTTCCAGCCTTTTTATCTATACCTATATCTATATCTATATCGATATCTATACCTACTAATAAAGCAAGGTGTGTTTCTCCGGTTTCTTCATCCGCTCACCGCCGAGAAGTTTTTTTCCCTATCCAAGGTGGTACTAAATTTTTGTGCGTCCGTTTGCTAGAAAAGAAAAAAAGCAATTTCTGTACATGGGCTGTGCATGTTGTGGCCCGTCGAAGCCAGCCCACTTATTCCCTGCGCACACAGCTAGCGTTTCTTTGATTTTTTTATCCATTCACCGCCGAAAAGTTTTTTTCCCTATCCAAGGTGGTACTAAATTTTTGTGCGTCTGTTTGCTAGAAAAGAAAAACAATTTTCGTACATGGGCTGTGCATGTTGTGGCCCGTCGAAGCCAGCCCACTTATTCCCTGCACACACAGCTACGGAAACCCTATTTACCGCACAAGGCCACAAATAGTCCGACCATTGCACAGCGCGCAAGGCTGTGCCAGCCTGTTTTCTTTTATTATATGTTTTAATTCTATTGTAGTTTTTCTTACTCTATTTCTTTTTTCTTTTTTACCTGCAAAAATTTTGATTTGTGTTTTCAATTTTTAGAAAATAAATCTGAATTCTAAAATTTTGTTTCTATTTTAAAAAATGTTCGAAACTTGTAATTTTTGTTCTCATTTCCAAATTTTAACAAAATTTTAATACTACTTTTTAAAAATGTTTGTGTTTTAAACCAAAATTGAGATATTCAAAATAAAATTGCATTAAAAAATGTTCTATTTTTCTAAAAAAAATGTGTTCTCCAAATCAAATTGGGATTTTAAAATATGTTCTAGATTCTATAAATATTCTTGTTTAGTGAAATGTTCACAAATTCAAAATAATGATCGTGGTTAAAATAAACACATTTTCAAAAACTATTATAAAAGTTGAAAACATGTTCTTGTTTTAAAAATTGTTCCCAAATTCAAAAAAAGTTAGTGCTTTTTCAAAGGTTCATGTTTTCAATAAATGTTTGTGAATTTTAAAAGGTTCTCCTTATTTCAAATGTTGTTCATCTTTTTCAAAAATGAATGAAATTTTCAAAAAACTTTTCCGGATTTCAAATATTGCCCATGTTTTAAAAATATTTTGCAATTCATAAATATTAATTTATTTTTGGAAAATTTCCAAAATATCAAAAAAAGAACTTTTGAATATGGTGATGCAGTATGTTCTTTAACGTTTGCGCTGGTTATTGGTAAGCAAGACCTGTTTATTCGAGTGGCCAGTACCTAGTGATCGAGTTTTTAGGTTGTGAGGTCAATCCTTCAACTTGTCAATTTTTTATTTATACTCGTGTCTTACAAACACAAGTCGTTTATGTGCCTGCCAGACGCGAACTATTGTGCTTCCCATGCACTATTTGACGATAAAAGAGTATGCTTTTTTTACTATAGTTGAAAGAAATTGTGGGGACAAGCCAATAAAAGAGAATATGCTGAACTGGCTCTAATGAAAAGAACTGTAGGCACGTGACCGCTAAAATAATCAAAGAGAATAAACCCTGATAAAGAAGGGACCGCGCGGTTATGCGTGGATTATGCTAATGAAACTTGATTTATGCACTGCAATTAGTAATCCATCCGGTACATCGTAGTAGGAGAAAGTGGCGAAGCAACCGTGCCCTGAAGGTCGCCGCGCAGCCACCAAATGAGGAGGGAGCCACAACCCCGACACGAGGGCGAACCCAAAGGAAAAAAGGCACGAGTTGGTTGGTTGTCGCCACGCCGACTGACTCCACCACTATCAAGATCTCGCAGGCCAAACATGATCCGAGAGATGACCACAACTCCTCGCTCTGTCGCCCCACTGCTCTGCGAACCATTTTTGGTGCACACATCAATTATCTCTCCCGTTGCGTCTCAAAAGAATATCTCTACCGTTGCAACGCACGAGCATCTGTTCTAGTTTCTAAATAAACAACGGTCGACGGTGCAGACCATAGTCTTCTCCCTGAAAGTATTTGCTTTACACAGATCAATTCCTTTTTATTCTATTATGTTAAACTCTGTCTGCATGGGCTCATGCCTTTTCTAGGACTGCAAAGGATGAAGGTGTGATGTCCGGTGCAAGACACGCTAACCACGACAGCTACTCCACCTGATGTCGCAAGTGCCTAGCAGCTCTAGTGGTTAGGCATCCTCCATTCGAGGTAAACAATGCGAGCTCGAATCCTTGCGGTTTTTGCAGACTAAGGCATAGCCTAGTGTAGGATCGAAAGTATGTCTAGAGGGGGGTAATTAAAGTACTTGACCAAATAAAAACTTAACCTTTTCCCAATTTTAGTTCTTGGCAGATTTCAACAACTTAGCACAAGTCAAGCAATCTTATCACAATTCAAGCAAGCATGCAAAGAGTATATGAGCAACGGAAAGTAAAGCACGCAACTTGCAAGAATGTAAAGGGAAGGGTTTGGAGAGTGCAAATGCAATAGGAGACACGGATGTTTTTGTCGTGGTTCCGATAGGTGGTGCTATCTTACATCCACGTTGATGGAGACTTCAATCCACGAAGGGTAACGGCTGCGCGAGTCCACGGAGGGCTCCACCCATGAAGGGTCCACGAAGAAGCAACCTTGTCTATCCCACCATGGCCATCGCCCACGAAGGACTTGCCTCACTAGGGCAGATCTTCACGAAGTAGGCGATCTCCTTGCCCTTACAAACTCCTTGGTTCAACTCCACAATCTTGTCGGAGGCTCCCAAGTGACACCTAACCAATCTAGGAGACACCACTCTCCAAAAGGTAATAGATGGTGTGTTGATGATGAACTCCTTGCTCTTGTGCTTCAAATGATAGTCTCCCCAACACTCAACTCACTCTCATAGGATTGGATTTGGTAGAAAGATGATTTGAGTGGAAAGCAACTTGGGGAAGGCTAGAGATCAAGATTCATATGGTTGGATTGGAATATCTTGGTCTCAACACATGATTAGGTGGCTCTCTCTCAGAAAATGGGTAATGGAAATGTAGGCACGTACTGATAGCTCTCTCCACGAATGAAGAGTGGGTGGAGGGGTATATATAGCCTCCACACAAAATCTAACCGTTACACACAAATCACCAAACTCGGTGTGACCAAATCAGAAAACTCGGTCAGACCAATTTAGTTCAAAATGTGAACGTTAGGATTTTCGGTGGGACCGACATGTCAACTCGGTGGAACCGATATCATTAGGGTTAGGTCATAACGTAATCTCGGTTGGACCGATTACTCAAACTCGGTTGGACCGACTATGGTAATAGACAAATAGAGAGTTGGTCAGGCAAACTCGGTGGGACCGATTCGCTCGTCTCGGTGGGACCGAAGCGTTACGAAAAGGAAACAGAGAGTTTGCATTGCAGACTCGGTGGGACCGATCGCTCATCTCGGTTAGACCGAAACGTTACGAAGGGAAACAAAAAGTTTGCAATCCCATCTCGGTGAGACCGAGATCCCTATCGGTGAGACCGAAAAGACTAGGGTTTCTGGCAGTGGCTATGTCAAATGAACTCGGTGGCGCCGGATGGATCAAATCGGTGGGGCTGAGTTTGACTTTTGGTTTGGGACATATGTGGATATGAGAAAGTGGCTGAGGGCTTTGGAGCATATCACTAAGCACTTTGAGCAAGCAAGCCATTAAGAAACACCTCACCCCCTTTTAATAGTATTGGCTTTTCCTATGGACTCAATGTGATCTTGGATCACTAAAAGTAAAAAGTAGAGTCTTGGACTTTGAAGCTTGAGCCAATCTTTTGTCCTTAGCATTTTGAGGGGTCCACATTCCTTATCCATGCCATGCCAATCATTGAACTTTCCTGAAATATTTATCTTGTAATGGCATTAGTTCAGTGATCTATATGTTGTTAATCATTACCAAAACCACCCAGGGATAGTTGCACTTTCAATCTCCCCCTTTTTGGTAATTGATGACAACATATAGATCAAAGCTTCGACAAATGATAATAAGATTGAAATACATTGTCGCTTTGAGAAGTATGTGACAAACAAGAGCTCCCCCTAAATTTGTGCATTATTTAAAATTTGCTTTGGACTGCAAATGCACAATGTGTTAGGATCATGGGTCACTCTTCCATGTCACATACATTTTGGTGGAGCGCTCAAAATGGTAATAATTAAAAAAAACATGCACTCATCACGAAGCAAAGTGAGTGATCATATATAAAATATAAAAGATAGTATCATCCAAACAAGCATGAAGGTAGCAAATGATCAATCACATGATCATCCAAGTATCTCACAAAATACATAATGTAGCAAGAAACACACAATAAAGTTCAAGGAAGTAAAATGCAAAGAGAGACAAAACAACTCTCTCTCTCTCTCTCAGACTATGATCTATACATATTTCTCCCCCTTTGGCAACAAGTACCAAAAACTTAAAAATATGCATAGTGCTATGCGTCTCTCAAGCTTGGTCTTCATGAGGTGGTGTAGAGATGACTCCAAGGACGAAAGCTTCTGTTGATGTAGCTGGAGCTGGTGGAGTGGTTGCTGGAGCAGATGGCACTGAGGCTGTGGCTACTAGTGCAGATGTAGTAGCTCTTGTGTCTGGGACAGGCACTGCAGTAGACCTCTGGCTTCTGGGCACTCTAATAAAAGCTTCTGTAGTAGACTTTCCCTTCTTCTCCTCCACTTCCTCCTGAAGTTGCTCAACCACTGACTGAATCTCAGTTACCTTGACATCAAGATCATAGAATTTCTGCTCAATGATCCTCTCCAAGCTCTCCTGGTTTTGAGTCAGGGTGGCCAAGCCCTTCTCAATCCTCAAGGTGGATTGGATCAGATATCCAAGCTGATCTTGCTTGCTCTTCAAGAACACTTGAGATGCCTCTTCAGCAGTTGGCATCCTTGCAGCTTTCTCTATCCTTGCCTTCTCTCTCTTCTCATGTGTTTGCACTGATGATGGATCCTCCTCGGTCATGACAACAATGTTGTCCTCAAAGTCTGGCCTGAGGGTAAATGCTCTTTGTCCAATAGATATGTGCCTGTGCCCATCTTGGAGTTGATGAGCACCTGAATTTGTGGAGCATACCCACAAGATCTCTTCTGATCTGCAGCTATCCTCTTGATTGTTTCCACAATCAGACTCGTCACTTTGAACTTTTGAGGAACATCAAATATATGCAGCAAGTTGATGGAGTGTCCTCTGATCATTCTGTGATCACCTGACTTTGGCAACAGAGTGTGCATCAGAATGGTATTGATTGTAGGCAGGCCTGACAGTAAGTGCTTCACAGAGCCAAACTTGTGATTCTCCAGGTCTGCATCAGGAATCTCTTTGTACATGCTGGCCATTGAGTTGTGATCCTTCATCTTCTTGGCATAGACATCCAAGTCATCTTCATGAGCTTCTGGAGCATTGATCAATCTAGCCCACTCATCAACTGTAGACTGGTACTTTGTACCCTCTGACATCCATACGATTCTGCCATCTGGATAGAAATGAGCAGTAGAATAGAATTGCATGATCAACTCATCATTCCACTTGGTGAGCTTTTGGCCAACAAACTTGTCAACCTCACATGCCTTGAAGCTGTCATAAACACCTGGGAAGTGATCTTCATTCTCTCTTATGTAGGTCCAGTCCACCCATCTCATGTCACACACTATGGGCTTCTTGTCAAGCAGGATAGTCTCATAGAAATCTTGTTGTTCCTTTGTGCGGAACGTATAATCCACAACAGTTCTCCTCCTGACAGCATATGGGTCAGCCTTTCTCCACTGTCTTAGTCCTGCATCCTTCCTGATCCTCATATCTTCTGCAACAGGATGTGCATCATTATGGTCAGGGATCTTTGGCTTTAGCTTCCTTAGCACTTGGGCTTCAGCTTCCTCTTCTTCAGTCTCAGGCACTGGGGCCTTGTTCTTCTCCTCAGCAGGTATGTTCCTGGTACTCCTCTTGGGTGCAGTCTTGGGAACTGAAGCAGCAGCTTTGGGAGCAGTTTTGGGCTTAGCAGCAGCCCCTGATTTTATAGCATCTCCCATGAGCTTCTGTGCCTTAGGTGCTGGAGCATCATCCTCTTCCTCTTCATCATCTGATCTCACCATTGAGGACTTTCCAAGAACTTTAGCTGTTGTAGTTCTTGCCCTCTTCTTCTTGTCCTCACCAGCTGCTTCTTCTTCAGATTCAATGGTGAACTTCATAGTTTCACCTGTGGCAACTTTCCTTGGCTTTGACATTGGCATCCTCCTTGCAGGTGCCTTCTTGTTCAGCCCTGGCTTACTTGCAGCAGATGTGCCATACTCCTTCTTCAGCACCTTCTTTTTGGAGCTTACTTCCTCTTCAGTGGCCACATAGTCCTCATCCTCAGGTTCTGAGGTTCACTTCTTCCTAGATCGGGTGGCTGCCTTTGGCAAGTTGCTTGGAGTGCTCCTGCTGCCATCATCAGAAGTGCTAGAGGGATCTGAACCCTCACTCATCTGCACATGTTCCTCAGACCTGTTCTGACTGTCACTCTGATCAGACATCTCTGCAAACTTACTGACAGCAGACCTTGTGAATAGATATAGATGAGGTAGAGTGGATGAGCATCACAAAGTACAGAGGTTTTGCAAAACAAATTGAGTCAAAAATCTTAGTTTTAGTTCTCTGCAGAAGTGATCTCGGAGCTACCGAATTGACAAACTTGGCAATACCGAAGCAACACTTGGAACCTAAACTAGTGAACTCAGTTGGGCCGAGTCACAGTTCGGTGGCACCGAGATTGCTAGGGTTTCACAGAATCTTGAACTCGGTCACACCGATTTGCACGTTTCGGTCGGACCAAAAAGCGCATGTGCAATGGCCTAAGCCGAATCGGTGAGACCGATTTCTACATTTCGGTCGGTCCGAGATGAGTTCTACGGAGACCTAACCCTAAAAATTTCGAATCAATCTAGACCTAAGGAAGTTTTAGCTGGATAGATTAATCACATTCGTGGCAAGAAACATGGCATTGTCCTTGTGCTAGGAATCGGAGTGAAAAAGACAGCACAAGGGGTCGAACACTTACCCTAGAGCGGCGAGTGTTCGCTACGGCGGCGACGGCGGAGCAGATTCCGTCAACGGCGGCAGAGTACAATGGCGGGAGGTTGTTGGCGGCGAGGAGACGATCCGGAGACCCGAGGAGGCAGAGCAGGACATGCGCGGGCTGAGAGAATTTGAAGAAATTTCCAAAGTCCCACCCGTGGGTATTTATATCCCGACCCTGTCGGTGTGACCGAGTGGAACAACTCGGTGGCACCGAGATTGCAGAATCGCAAGCGGTTGCTACAACTCGGTGTGACCGAAGTATTCAAATCGGTTGCACCGAGATGAAAACTTAGATCAACTTAGTGAACCCGGTTTGCCCGAAATGGATTTCTCGGTCAGACCAAAATGCACAAAGAGGTTTTGGAAGTTTAAGTCTATGACGAATCGGGGGACTCCGAGTGGTCCTCACACAGAGTGGTTCGAATCTGACTTGATCAAACTTTGTGATGTAGCATGAATGGAGTTTGAGACGAGAAAAGCATAGATAGCTAAAGAAAGTTCTTAGGCATTCTTGTCCATCCACTTGGCAAAAGAAAAAGATCCAAACAATCAAAGTAACAAGTGGATGTCCTCGAATGAGTAAAATATGCAACCAACATGCTCACACAATAAAATGACAAATGAAATATGTGGCAAAGCATGCACAACCAATTCTAGCATCTATCAAACAATTGGCGATGACTAGGTCATCTATATATGAGTATATTGACTTAGGAGTCAAATGAGAACATTTGATCATAGGTCATACTCATCGTTTAAGCACAAGTGGGGTTACCACTTTTACATAAAGCATTGATGTGTTCACACCATTAGAGTTGCTTTAGCTCGATTCTTTAGAGTAAAGCTCCCCCTAGATGTGAGATCCCCCCCTAAGAGGGATGAACTAACCTTGGGTTTTGTCGATGATGACTTCATGTAGGTGTTGAAGATGTAGATCATTTGGAGCAACAATCCTTTGGAGTGAGTTGCACTTTCAATACCTACACGGGTTAGTCCCACAAGGAACAAACAAGGATATCCAATAGAGATAGAGTGATGTTCATATGAGATGATGTCCATGAATGCATTAGGTTACCTTGTCCCTTGTCTTAACAACAAAAGGGTTTTTGACTCCTTGAACTAGTGCAAGATGTGGAAGTTGATTGCACTTGTCCTTGCCAAAAATGATATGAGTGAAGTATATTGGCGGAGTCACCCTCAAGAAATCTCCAGTTCTTCTTCTTTGGGATCCACATCATCTTGATGGGAATCCTTGGGGTAGTAGTGGAACTTGATGAAGTAGAGCTTGATGTAGTCTTGGGAACCCACTTGACCAAGGCCTTAGGAGCTTCTTCAAATGCATCAATCTCCTCTTGAAGCTTGTCCTTGCCTTTTAGCTTGTGGTCTTGTGGTGGAAGATCATCTTGAGCATGTGTTCCTTGGAAAGAAGTAGGATCATACTTCTCTTGTTGAGGAAAAAACTTCGTCTTGGGGTATTGATCTTCTTCCCACTCAACTCCATTGGCATTGAACTTTCGTTCAAAACCAACACCTTGATTCTTCCGGTGTCTTCCTTGCTTGCGTACAATTTCCTCAAATTGCTTACTTCCGGCAAGGCTCTTGTAAACACCTTTCTCTATAATTCCCTTCAATAAGCTGCTTTCTTGCTCAAGTGTAACTTGGCTAAGAGAATCATTAGTGGAATCAAGAGAACTACTAGAAGCAACAACATTGGATTTAGCATGATTGTTGTTACTACTAGAGGAAGAATCCTTCTTGTTCTTGTTGCTAGATTTAACTTATGGCATGTAAGTAGATAAGAATAAACGCTTGGCAATGTAAGAAGAACTTTTCTTGCGAAGATCATCATTGATTTCTTTTAAGAACTCATTCTCTTGCTCAAGGTTGAGCTTTTCAAAGCGTAGCTTCTCATGAGTCTTTAAAAGTTCTCGATGATCTTCCAAGGTAGTTTCATGAGCTAACTTAAGAGTGTTTAGTTCTTTAGTTAGACGCTCAATCTTCTCCTTATCATTGTCATTCGTTTTATCTTGATTAGCATGATTAATTGATGTTTCATCGTAGTATTCATCACTAGAGTTGTCAACAAGTAAATCATCATCACCTAACAAGTCATCTTCATCACTATTGAAATCAACATACTCGGGGAGTGATACCTTTGGACCTTTGGCCATGAAGCATCTTCCAATTCCTTCATTTGGTGAGTCAAATATGTCGTAGGAGTTGGTTGACACAAGTGCTAGACCGGCAACACCTTCATCTTGAGTATATTCGGAGTCGGAGTGATGGTCGGAGTCAGAGCCGGATACCCATTCACCAATATGAGCTTGATGTCTTCGTTTTGTGTAGCTCTTTGATGATTTGTCCTTCCTCTCCGAATCCTTGCTTCTCCAAGAGGGTCTTCATTCATAACGATCATCTCTATTCCTTCTCTCTCTTGGTGGTGATTCATCTCTTCTACTTCTTCTTTTGGGAGAATCTTCTCTTCTTTTGTAGGGAGCCGTACACTCATTGGAGTAGTGTCCCGGTCTTCCACAATTATAGCAATTTCGTTCACGACTAGAAGATCTTTTGTCATTGTAGGACCTTGACTTGGAACTTCTTTCCTTGCTTCTACTCTTGTAGAACTTGTTGAAGTTCTTCACCATTAGGCTCAGTTCTTCATTGAAGGTTTGTTTCTCACTTGATGATGTGGGAGCATCACATGAGGCTTTGTAAGCACCGCTTGACTTGTTGTGAAGCTCTTCCTTATCCTTGAGTGACATCTCATGAGCAGCAATTCTTCCAATGACTTCCGTTGGCTTGAGATCTTTGTAGTTGGGCATCATTTGGATCAATGTGCACATGGTATCATATTTTCCATCCAAGGCTCTTAGGATCTTCTTGATGATGAATTTGTCGGTCATCTCTTCACTTCCTAAGCTGGCAATCTCATTTGTAATGAGAGCGAGCCAAGAGTACATTTCAGCGACACCTTCACCATCCTTCATTTTGAACTTGTCAAGTTGACTTTGAAGCACATCCAATTTGGATTCCTTGACGGAGTCGGTACCTTCGTGCATGTCAATCAAAGTATCCCAAATTTCCTTTGCATTCTCAAGGCGCTGATTTTGTTGAATTCTTCGGGGCACAATCCGTTGAAGAGGATATCACAAGCTTGAGCGTTGTATTGCAGCATCTTCAACTCTTCCACGGTAGCTTCACGGTTTGGTTCTCTCCCATCGAAGAATTCACCTTGCAAGCCAATACACACAATATCCCAAACGGCGGGGTTATGTCCAAGAATATGCATTTTCATCTTATGCTTCCAACTAGCAAAATTTGTACCATCAAAGTAAGGACCTCTACGGTGATAATTTCCCTCGCTAGACGCCATACTCTCCTAGGTTGTGAAACCAAGGCTATGATCACCAAAAGCTATGGAAAACAAGGAAAATGGAGACGAAAGCTCTGATACCAATTGTAGGATCGAAAGTATGTCTAGAGGGGGGGGGTGATTAGACTACTTGACCAAATAAAAACTTAACCTTTTCCCAATTTTAGTTCTTGGCAGATTTCAACAACTTAGCACAAGTCAAGCAATCTTATCGCAATTCAAGCAAGCATGCAAAGAGTATATGAGCAGCGGAAAGTAAAGCATGCAACTTGCAAGAATATAAAGGGAAGGGTTTGGAGAGTGCAAACGCAATAGGAGACACGGATGTTTTTGTCGTGGTTCCGATAGGTGGTGCTATCGTACATCCACGTTGATGGAGACTTCAACCCACGAAGGGTAACGACTGCGCGAGTCCACGGAGGGCTCCACCCACGAAGGGTCCACGAAGAAGCAACCGTGTCTATCCCACCATGGCCACCGCCCACGAAGGACTTGCCTCACTAGGGTAGATCTTCACGAAGTAGGCGATCTCCTTGCCCTTACAAACTCCTTGGTTCAACTCCACAATCTTGTCGGAGGCTCCCAAGTGACACCTAACCAATCTAGGAGACACCACTCTCCAAAAGGTAATAGATGGTGTGTTGATGATGAACTCCTTGCTCTTGTGCTTCAAATGATAGTCTCCCCAACACTCAACTCACTCTCATAGGATTGGATTTGGTAGAAAGATGATTTGAGTGGAAAGCAACTTGGGGAAGGATAGAGATCAAGATTCATATGGTTGGATTGGAATATCTTGGTCTCAACACATGAGTAGGCGGCTCTCTCTCAGAAAATGGGTAATGGAATGTAGGCACGTTCTGATGGCTCTCTCTCCACGAATGAAGAGTGGGTGGAGGGGTATATATAGCCTCCACACAAAATCTAACCGTTACACACAAATCACCAAACTCAGTGTGACCGAATCAGAAAACACGGTTAGACCGATTTAGTTCAAAATGTGAACGTTAGGATTTTTGGTGGGACCGACATGTCAACTCGGTGGGACCGATATCATTAGGGTTAGGGCATAACGTAATCTCGGTTGGACCGATTACTCAAACTCGGTTGGATAGACTTTGGTAATAGACAAACAGAGAGTTGGTCAGGCAAACTTGGTGGGACTGATTCGCTCGTCTCGGTGGGACCGAAGCGTTACGAAAAGGAAACAGAGAGTTTTCATTGCAGACTCGGTGGGACCGATCGCTCATCTCGGTTAGACCGAAACGTTACGAAGGGAAACAGAGAGTTTGCAATCCCATCTCGGTGAGACCGAGATCCCTATCGATGAGACCGAAAGAGTAGGGTTTCTGGAAGTGGCTATGTCAAATGAACACGGTGGTGCTGGATGGATCAAATCAGTGGGGCCGAGTTTGACTTTTGGTTTGGGACATATGTGGATATGAGAAAGTGGCTGAGGGCTTTGGAGCATATCACTAAGCACTTTGAGCAAGCAAGCCATTAAGCAACACCTCACCCCCTTTTAATAGTATTGGCTTTTCCTATGGACTCAATGTGATCTTGGATCACTAAAAGTAAAATGTAGAGTCTTGGACTTTGAAGCTTGAGCCAATCTTTTGTCCTTAGCATTTTGAGGGGTCCACATTCCTTATCCATGCCATGCCAATCATTGAACTTTCCTAAAATATTTATGTTGTAATGGCATTAGTTCAATGAGCTATATGTTGTTAATCATTACCAAAACCACCCAGGGATAGTTGCACTTTCACCTAGTGGTGGGAAGGGGTTGATGCCTTTCTACCCACCCAGGTTCAAGGCATGGTACTTGCAATTTGGGTTTGTTGCACCAATTATACTGTAGGGGCCTCCCTTACAGTCTTTATGTCAAAAAAAGGTGTGATGTCCTTTTTCTCAATTCTCATTTGATGACCGCATTTTGATTGCCTCTAGTGAGTGATTTAAATTTGAAATTCTTTCATCAGATCTAAAGTATAAGCCCAGATTTCAAAATAAGGGAACACATAAGCCATAGAGTAAATCCCCTGTCAATGGTATTTATATTGGTAAATTTATACAACATAATTTCCCCTTTGTACATGTTCGACGGAATTCACTGACCTGATCTATGGTGTTGGAGCTTGGTTCTGGTGGATTGATCTGGGGAATTGCAATGGCCATCGACCAGGTTAGTACTTATCCATTGTAAGCGTCCTACTACAAGAACCATCTATGTGTGCATGTGATTAGTTAGTTAGATTTGATGCTATTCCTTATGTGTATGTTTCACAACATGCTATTGCGAGATCTCAACTCTGATTGCTACTCCCTCCGTTCCAAAATTATTGTCTGGGTTTTAGTTCAAAGCACGACAATAATTTTGGAATGAAGGGAGTATCTCTCAAAGATGATGCGATGTGGCTGGAGCATGTAATTGGTTTGCTTTGGTGTGTTTGTAGGCAAGCTTCTCCGTGTGTGTGAGAGTGTGTTTCAGTTTTAGTGCCTTGATTTGATTAAATTGTGTAGGCATTCACCAACATCACTTCAATAAAATATCACAAACTTCTACCGTATATTTAACTTAATCAAGATATAGAAAAAGCCAAGGTTGTTCATGCAGCGAAAAGACTCAACAGGTTGGTTCTAATATTTTCTGTTGTATATGGTGATTTTTCTTAGATGGCTATCTTTCCTTTCTCTTTTTTCCATTTCTCAGGACTTGGATATTATAAATGAAACACATGTTTTCTTTTCTCTTCAAATACACTATGAAGTGGAATCCATAATTAAAATGATGGTGTTCCCACATGAATGTTTTAGGATCTTCCACATATGCTCTTCTTTATCATATTTATTCCATGCATTAGGGCATGACAACGGTTTTTAATTCACATATCTAGAAAGATCTAATTCAAGGTGAGGCACTGCTTTCAGTTTCAATGATTTGTTGCCTGAGAATATAATGTTCCAATGGCCACATCTTCCAATTGATCAAAGTGCTACTGGTTACATTATGAAATTATTTTGGTATGGAAGCAGTAAATAGGCAATTGATGATGTAGTAAGTTTCTACACTACTTCTGTTCCTCACTAAATGGCCTGCTCCAGTATTTGTTTGATGAGGTGTAGAGTGCACTTATAGTAGCCATGTTATTTTTCATAATATGGTACAATGCTATGGCATCTTTACTTCAAACTCTCAAATTCATATGTCATTCGCTGCGAAAATGCACAAGGTACTTGGCGAAATATTCTCTCTTTAGCTCTTATCTTCAGTAACCTCTACTTTCATTTCTACTCTATAAGACACATTTGTAACAGAACAATCCAGATATTGGTTTCGGCAGTCTGGATTCATAATTATACAAGTGTCACTGAACAAAAGATATTTTTCGTGCTACAGATAAAATTTTGATCTAAAAATGAAATGACATTCACAAAATAAGTAATGCTTCAAAGAAAGATGTGCTTTCTATAGTGACGCAATTAGGATAGTTGTTGTCCTGTTTCTTGAATGGTGTCATAATTTGTACACCAAATTTTTTAACGTTGATGTAATGTGAAAATATGCAGTCTTTTGTGTTAATGTTTTATTTGTTTTAGCCTATTTCGGCTTCTCATATATCTTGAAATTTGTTTATTTCTAACCAGCCTAATTCCAATTAATTAACTGAATCTTGTTAGCTCTTTATTCCATATAAATTTATAAAATAAGATATGCACTCAAACTTGTAATTATTATTGTCTAGCAGCTGTGAGAAATAAACGTACGTCATAAATAGCTAAACAAATTAGCATTGCAAACATCATTGTCAAGTATGCTAAAAAGGTCTCACTGCTGATGTCATGTTAAATGAGCATCAGAAAGATGAACACGACTTTCAACCACCTTCTTGCAGGGGATCTTGTGCGCACTTGATTTTAAGAATGATATTACCTAGTGGTCGTATAAACAATATCATCGTTGCTGCATACTTGTCTTGAATAACTGTGTATTTATGATTTGCCATTAATTGGTATGAGCGAATGTGCTTTCCTTTGCTATTAGGATGTTAGTCGCACTATGAATAAAGTTTTGGCATCCTTCCAAGAGAAAATGCATTGTAATTCCACCCGTTCAAATTTTGGTTTTATACATACTCAACTTCCATGTTCACATATGTAGATAGATAAGAAAATTCCTACCATCCTATAAAAAATGGATAAGCGCAGCAACGCACCATCATGGTCTAGTGGTAGCTAAACTCTAGACTGGCTTGATCTATACGTGCATGTGATGTACTGATGTTGCAAGTGAGACTCATTCTAGTTAACTTGTAGATTTCATGCACGCCATAAGGCCATAACTCATGCTTGCGATCTAGCTCACATTTTCTGAGATGGTTTGGGCATATTCAGCGCAAGCCTCGAGAAGCTCCAATGCATAGTGGCCGGCTAAAGCGTGCGGAGAATGTCAAGAGAGGTCGGGATAGACCAAATTTGACATGGGAGAAGTACGTTAAGAGAGACCTGAAGGATCAGAGTATCACCAAAGAACTAGATATGGACAGGGGTGCGTGGAAGCTTGCTATCCATGTGCCAGAGCCATGATTTGGTCAAGAAATCTTATTGGTTTCACCTCTAGCCTATCCCAACTTGTTTGAGACTAAAGGCTTTGTTGTTGCTGTTGTTGCTACATTTCACATTTTCTACATAATGATAAGTTCATATATTATGAGCCTGTTTGGGACTGCTCTGCTCCTTAAAATTCAGCTCCGCTTCAAAAAATGCAAGCCAAACGGGGTAGCTTCACGATATGCCGCTCCACAAAAAAACTAGAATCTGGGGCACAACTTCTAGTTTTTTATGAAGCTCTTCAGGGGGTGCTCCAAAATACTCTAGAAGCTGGAGTTGGGTGGAAATTACCCACCACTGCCACCAGTAAGTGGATACCCCTTCGTTTCTTCCCCCTCGACCAATCAAATAGATCCTTTCCACCAAATTTCTCATTCTTGAAGCTGGAGCTAGATGAAAGCCAAACATTCTCTTTGGTAGTGCTACAACTTCTGGATGAAACTGCTCCAAAGTGAATTTAGTGGAGCGAAACTGATTTTGGTGAAGTGGAGCAGTCCCAAACAAGCCCTATGTAATGCTTTATCATTATTTTGTACTGAGACGTGGAGCCATATCTTCCATTTTTGCTTCAATATATTTATTCTCCCATATGCATTCTAGAAGTTAATTGGGCCTCCTTTTGTTAATTTGAGGAGCACACTCCATAATGTACCATGTGATTAGTGATATTCCTTCTCACCCTGCAGGTACTTGATGAAATGCCACTAAGTCAATCTCCTATCTCAAAGTTAGATTGGATGGCAATTTGTTTTACAACTACATCTTCCTTGACTCAATTTCGGATAGTTTATGTGAAAGTTTGTTTCTATACTTATTTCTGTGTGGATTTCTTTGTTTTGCTTCATGTTGTATAATGAGTGGAAAAGCTCAAGCCCCATCGTCTGAAATTTCTGTAGTAGTCACTGAAACTATTCAAGAAAATATCTTGGATTGTTGTCGTTGAAAAATTAAGAGTTCCTTGTGGGCATGGTCAACATGGTAAAGAAAGTGTACAAGATTTGCGAATCCTACAAAATTCCTTCAATCTAAAGACGCCCTCAAAGGTACTGTACAAATCTACTTGGATTTTTATTTACAAAAAAAAATTGCTACATGTATTTATTGCATGGAATGGTGTGCACCCGGAATTTTACTATTGTTGCATTGTGAGTAAGCCCCATACAACCCACTTAAATTTCTTATTTGCACCTAATATTTTAAGTTGACTGTGTGAATGCCAAAATACATCATATATATGGAGGATCATTTGTCTGATTTTATTTGTGAGGCCTATGCTTGTTTGAATGTTCTTGGCCAGCTTTGGCAATCCTTACCAGATGTGGTTTGTAGATACTAAAATATTATGTCAGTCGGGGTTAGAGACAGTGAATTTAAGAAGGGCTTGTAGGTAAGCATATCGTGTCCTCGTGCAAGTTCACATACATTAGTAGTTATGTTTACGACACCACTAAAAAGTTAGGTATATGAATCAAATAATGGGTTGTAGGGCATAGCTCATAGTTTACAAGCATAGTTTCCATTTTAAAATATCCTTCATTTGGATTTCTGTATTTTCTTTGTATGTGTTTTTATGATGTATTGTATTTGAAATGATATCAACAATTTCTGACCGTTTCAGTTATTTTAATCAGGCATCAACATCCAACATGCAATGGTTGTGGTCGCATTTAGCCTTTATCTTAAAGAGCATGCCCTAAATAGGGTGTTGAGTTGGATCTTATTAACCAAGTATTTTTTTTTCATGAAGTTTTGCCTATAGGACTAAGACAAAAGAGAGTGCCCTCACTTCTAGCTTCCAATTCACTTGTTGGTCTACTAATTTATCCTTTAATTTTCAGATCATTTACAACTTCTTTCAGTGCACATGTTTTAGGGGTTATATTTAGTACAAAGTGCTCAATTGAAAAACTTGCAAGGATGTTTAATTAGCTATCACTCCATTTCATCTTGTTCTCTATTATTGCGAAGCTTTGTTCACTATTGACTTGTAGCTAATTTAATAGCATGATGTCAGCTTGTAATGTTTTTTTCTATTTTCTTATGTGGGTATGGGAAAGGATACATGTAGTATTAAATGTCTTGCATCTTTTGTTCACCCGAGATAGCTTTGTACTATGCTCTAGATTATTAATTGCATAACAAAAGACCAGTGATGGTGCAGACTAAAGCTAAATTTAATTACATGTATTTTCCATTTACCATGCATGTACCCTAATATTACAAGGTCAAGTGGTCTGGCCATGAAGTTCAATAATATGGTCAAGGACCAGGCGACAGTGAGCTTATACTTCTTTATCCGCTCCAAGCTTGGGCTACATCTACAATATTTTCATTGTTTTGAGTTGTCTGTAATGATTAGCCAACAACGGTAATAAATCATATTTACTTTTGAAGATTCAAGGGTGGAAGAATCTGAATAATACATCCAACTGCACTAAGAAAGTTTCATGGATTGCCTCCTATTGATTAGATACATGCAATATAGTTGTTTCCATAGTGGTCCGTTGATTGATCAAAACAAAATTAGTTAACAAAAATATGTAGTATGATGCCATGTTTACTATATCCTTATTATAACTTAGGTGAATGGAGTGTTTTTGCTTAGTTAATCTGAGGTTGACAAAGTAATGGAAAATAGATTTATTGTACAAATTTATGTATAGAATGTCTAAGGTAATGAAATTTTAGTACCTTTTCAGTTTCATTCAAGTCCCATGGCATCTTTTACTATCTGTTTGAGAAGTTTTTATTGTTGGAAGTTGGGTCCACTTTATTGCATGACCAAAAAATGCATAATTGGTCTTGAATAAAGCAAACTAATTGTGTAGGTTGTCTTCTCAAGAGTTACATTTTGTTTGATTATCACATCTGATGGGTGACTACTAGAAGAAAATTACCTTTTATGCATGAGGTGTTCTCTAAGCCGGTCGATGATGTCGTGTAGCTCGTGAGCATGGGATGAATCCTCCATCCCAAGCTTTAGTTGTAAACCAGTGAGAAGGATTTTCACATCTGGCCTTTGGGGACGGAGACAAATGACTTATAGTTAAATTCCCCCCAATCTCATCATACACTTGTTTGGCAAGGATAGTTTTACCCAAACCTAACCCCATGAGGCAACCACTTTGAGTTTCTTCTTAGAATCTGCCAACACACTGACATGCTCTTCTCTTTGGCCATCAACACCAACAAGGCCCGACTGCCTCCTTGTAGATCATCAACATCCAGGAATCCAAACCACAATGCATACTCAAATTGATACACTAGTCAATTGTGTATCTCTCGCGTCGAGTATTCGCCTCTACCACGAGAACTTTGAGCTCCTCGATCCGGTTGGCAATCTCATGTCGCATCTAAACCTCCTGAGGCGCCGAGCCATCTTCTTTACAAGCCTGCCTTTACATGGGCACCTGCTTCAATGACACGCATCAAGTCATCGATGCAGTTCTCCATATCAGGACATCTCCTTGACATGGTCCCCCCAGTTGTTTTGCTGATGGAACAAGTTTATCCAATAGCTCCATCATGTCAAGGGAGCTTTCATAGCGCCAAGTTTATGTTTAAGGAAGGAGGTCTGCTTCCTCACACAGTGAGCTTCTTGTACTCCTCGCTGAGTAGCTTGGTAAGCTTGTCGAGGAGCGGGTTCATCACCCATGTCATCACACTTGCTCCCATCCTGCTCAAGTTCAGTTCCCTTCACGCGTCGCCTCAGAACCAGAGAGAGGGGGTGGAGGGCAATGTGACCAAGCCAAGAAACTTGACGCCAAAGGAAACCTAGGATGAAAAGTCAACAACCAATGGCGGAGCTACATGTAGTTCTGAGGGAGGGGGGGGGGCGCTGCCCCCTATAGCCCTGCAATATTTAGTGAAGAAAAACCTTTTTAGATGCTTGAGGTGTTCTCTAAGATGTTAAATGATGTCTTGCAACTCGTGAGCATGGGAAGAATCCGCCATCCCAAAGATTTAATTGTAAGCCAGTGAGAAGGCTCTTCACATCTGGTCTTTGGGAGACTGAGACAAATGCCTTACAATTAAATTGCCCCCAATCTCATCATACACTTGTGTGGCAAGCATAGCTTTACCCAAACCTCCAAACCCCATGATCGAAACCACTTTGAGTTTCTTCTGACAATATGTCAACAAACTGACAAGCTCTTCTCTTGGGCCATCAACACCAACAAGGCCCGACTGCCTCCTTGTAGATCATCAACATCCATGAATCAAAACCACAATGCATACTCAAATTGATACACTAATCAATTGTGTATCTCTCGCGTCGAGTATTCGCCTCTACCACGAGAACTTTGAGCTCCTCGATCCGGTTGTCAATCTCATGTCGCATCTAAACCTCCTGAGGCGCCGAGCCATCTCCTTTACAAGCCTGCCTTTACATGGGCACCTGCTTCAATGACACGCATCAAGTCATCGATGCAGTTCTCCATATCAGGACATCTCCTTGACATGGTCCCCCCCAGTTGTTTTGCTGATGGAACAAGTTTATCCAATAGCTCCATCATGTCAAGGGAGCTTTCATAGCGCCAAGTTTATGTTTAAGGAAGGAGGTCTGCTTCCTCACACAGTGAGCTTCTTGTACTCCTCGCTGAGTAGCTTGGTAAGCTTGTCGAGGAGCGGGTTCATCACCCATGTCATCACACTTGCTCCCATCCTGCTCAAGTTCAGTTCCCTTCACGCGTCGCCTCAGAACCAGAGAGAGGGGGTGGAGGGCAATGTGACCAAGCCAAGAAACTTGACGCCAAAGGAAACCTAGGATGAAAAGTCAACAACCAATGGCGGAGCTACATGTAGTTCTGAGGGAGGGGGGGGGGGGCGCTGCCCCCTATAGCCCTGCAATATTTAGTGAAGAAAAACCTTTTTAGATGCTTGAGGTGTTCTCTAAGATGTTAAATGATGTCTTGCAACTCGTGAGCATGGGAAGAATCCGCCATCCCAAAGATTTAATTGTAAGCCAGTGAGAAGGCTCTTCACATCTGGTCTTTGGGAGACTGAGACAAATGCCTTACAATTAAATTGCCCCCAATCTCATCATACACTTGTGTGGCAAGCATAGCTTTACCCAAACCTCCAAACCCCATGATCGAAACCACTTTGAGTTTCTTCTGACAATATGTCAACAAACTGACAAGCTCTTCTCTTGGGCCATCAACACCAACAAGGCCCGACTGCCTCCTTGTAGATCATCAACATCCATGAATCAAAACCACAATGCATACTCAAATTGATACACTAATCAATTGTGTATCTCTCGCGTCGAGTATTTGCCTCTACCACGAGAACTTTGAGCTCCTCGATCCGGTTGTCAATCTCATGTCGCATCTAAACCTCCTGAGGCGCCGAGCCATCTCCTTTACAAGCCTGCCTTTACATGGGCACCTGCTTCAATGACACGCATCAAGTCATCGATGCAGTTCTCCATATCAGGACATCTCCTTGACATGGTCCCCCCCAGTTATTTTGCTGATGGAACAAGTTTATCCAATAGCTCCATCATGTCAAGGGAGCTTTCATAGCGCCAAGTTTATGTTTAAGGAAGGAGGTCTGCTTCCTCACACAGTGAGCTTCTTGTACTCCTCGCTGAGTAGCTTGGTAAGCTTGTCGAGGAGCGGGTTCATCACCCATGTCATCACCCTTGCTCCCATCCTGCTCAAGTTCAGTTCCCTTCACGCGTCGCCTCAGAACCAGAGAGAGGGGGTGGAGGGCAATGTGACCAAGCCAAGAAACTTGACGCCAAAGGAAACCTAGGATGAAAAGTCAACAACCAATGGCGGAGCTACATGTAGTTCTGAGGGAGGGGGGGGCGCTGCCCCCCTATAGCCCTGCAATATTTAGTGAAGCAAAACCTTTTTAGATGCTTGAGGTGTTCTCTAAGATGTTAAATGATGTCTTGCAACTCGTGAGCATGGGAAGAATCCGCCATCCCAAAGATTTAATTGTAAGCCAGTGAGAAGGCTCTTCACATATGGTCTTTGGGAGACTGAGACAAATGCCTTACAATTAAATTGCCCCCAATCTCATCATACACTTGTGTGGCAAGGATAGCTTTACCCAAACCTCCAAACCCCATGATCGAAACCACTTTGTGTTTCTTCTGACAATATGTCAACAAACTGACAAGCTCTTCTCTTGGGCCATCAACACCAACAAGACCCGACCGCCTCCTTGTAGATCATCAACATCCAGGAATCCAAACCACAATGCATACTCAAATTGATACACTAATCAATTGTGTATCTCTCACGTCGAGTATTTGCCTCTACCACGAGAACTTTGAGCTCCTCGATCCGGTTGGCAATCTCATGTCGCATCTAAACCTCCTGAGGCGCCGAGCCATCTTCTTTACAAGCCTGCCTTTACATGGGCACCTGCTTCAATGACACGCATCAAGTCATCGATGCAGTTCTCCATATCAGGACATCTCCTTGACATGGTCCCCCCAGTTGTTTTGCTGATGGAACAAGTTTATCCAATAGCTCCATCATGTCAAGGGAGCTTTCATAGCGCCAAGTTTATGTTTAAGGAAGGAGGTCTGCTTCCTCACACCGTGAGCTTCTTGTTCTCCTCGCTGAGTAGCTTGGTAAGCTTGTCGAGGAGCGGGTTCATCACCCATGTCATCACACTTGCTCCCATTCTGCTCAAGTTCAGTTCCCTTCACGCGTCGCCTCAGAACCAGAGAGAGGGGGTGGAGGGCAATGTGACCAAGCCAAGAAACTTGACGCCAAAGGATACCTAGGATGAAAAGTCAACAACCAATGGCGGAGCTACATGTAGTTCTGAGGGGGGGGGCGCTGCCCCCTATAGCCCTGCAATATTTAGTGAAGCAAAACCTTTTTAGATGCTTGAGGTGGTCTCTAAGATGTTAAATGATGTCTTGCAACTCGTGAGCATGGGAAGAATCCTCCATCCCAAAGATTTAATTGTAAGCCAGTGAGAAGGCTCTTCACATCTGGTCTTTGGGAGACTGAGACAGATGCCTTACAGTTAAATTGCCCCCAATCTCATCATACACTTGTGTGGCGAGCATAGCTTTACCCAAACCTCCAAACCCCATGATCGAAACCACTTTGAGTTTCTTCTGACAATATGTCAACAAACTGACAAGCTCTTCTCTTGGGCCATCAACACCAACAAGGCCCTCTGCCTCCTTGTCGACCGTCGACATCTAGGAATCCAAATTACAATACCAAGACTCGAATCGATGCACTCATCAATCTTGTATCTCTTGCGCTGAGCATTTACCTCCACCACGAGAACTTTGAGCTCCTCGATCTAGTTGGCAATCTGATGTCGTATCCCCAAACTCCTAGACGCCGAGCCATCTTCTTTACAAAGCCTCGTTTGCATGGGCACCTGTTTCAATGTCACGCATCAAGTTGTCGATGCAGTTCTCCATATGTGGACATCTCCCTGACATGGTCCCTCAGTTTTTTGCCCAGGGATCAAGCTTATCCATTACCTAGATCTTGTCAAGGAGAGCTTTCATGGAGTCGTGCTCATTTTCGAGGAAGGAGGCCTGCTTCCTGACCCCTGAGCTTCTTGTACTCCGCGTTGAGTAGCTTGGTGAGCTTTCCCAGGAGCGGATTCATCACCCCCGTCATCACACTCGCTCCCATCTTGATCGAGTTTAGTTCCCTTCATGTGTCTCGCATCGAAACCAGAGAGGGGGTGGAGGGCAATGCAACCAAGCCAAGAAACTCGACGCCAAAGGGAATCTAGGATAAAAGGTCAACAACAAGAGGTAGAGCTACATGTAGTTCCGAGGGGGGCGCTGCCCCCCCATAGCCCAATCATATTTATTGAAGCAAAAAAAGATGCTTAAGATGTTCTCTAAGCCGGTAAATCATGTCTTGTAGCTCGTGCATGGGAAGGGTCCTCCATCCCTAGCCTTCATTTTACGCCTATGAGAAGGCTTTTCACATCTGGTCTTTGGGAGAGTGAGACAAATGTCTTACAGTTAAATTGCCCCCAATCTCATCATACACTTGTTTGGCAACTGTAATTTTACCCAAACCTCCAAACCCCATGATGGAAACCACTTTGAGTTTCTTCTGAGAATCTGTCAACAAACTGACAAGCTCTTCTCTTAGGCCATCAACACCAACAAGACCTGCTACCTCCATGTAGATCGTCGACATCCGGGAATCCAGACCACAATGTCAAGACTTGAATTGATGCACTCATCAATCTTGCATCTATCATGCCGAGCATTTACCTCCACCATGAGAACTTTGACCTCCTCGATCCGGTTGGTAATCTGATGTTGTATCCCCAAACTCCTGAGGCACTGAGCCATCTTGTTTACAAATCCTGCATTTGCATGGGCACCTTCAGTGTCACGCATCAACTCGTTTATGCAGTTCTCCATATCAGGGCATCTCCCTGACATGGTCCTGCCAGTTTTTTGTCGAGGGATCAAGCTTATCCATTAGCTCCATCCTGTCAAGGAGAGCTTTCCTGGCGCCGAGATCGTCTTTGAGGTAGGAGGCCTGCTTCCGCACCCCGTGAGCTTCTTGTACTAACCAGAGAGGGGGTGGACGACAATGCGACCAAGCCAAGAAACTCGACGCCAAAGGAAACCAAGGATGAAAGTGGCAGAGCTACATGTAGTTCCGAGGGGGGCGCTCCCCCCCTCCCCCGATAGCCTTAGCATATTTAGTGAAGCAAAAAGTTTTTAGAAGCCCGCTCATAACCCGCCCCCCTCCACCCCCAAAGATGCATATTTTCTCTTTGGCCCCTGCTTTGATTCTCCTGTAGCCCCGCTGCTATCAGCAAGCACATTGTTAGAAAGAAATATCTAGAATGAAAGCAAATCCATCGGAGTACATGAGAGAAGCTAGTAATAGAAACCTACCAACTAGAAATACCAAACAATAAGCAGACCACACATGCCATTTTAGTAGACTACATGGCAAAACTAATAGAATGCACATCTAGAATTTTTTAGATTGGATTAATTGATGTCACACCTGACGTGTTTACCTAGCAGAAGTCATCATGAAGACATGAACATTTTGATGTTTTCAAGTACAGGGAGTTTGTGAATATCTTATTCCAGGAGTTGTGTTATTTTTGTTTTTGCAAAGAACACAATAAAACGGGCAAACAGATTGTTAATTACCAAAGTATGCACAACATACAGGTCGGCTTATCAAAAACAATCCTCGTATGATGGTTTGCACATAATACAATTAACTAGGAATTCTTTATGTACATATAAATACATTATACACAGGAAAAGTACAAACAATTGTGTAAGGGAAAAAAACATCAAGTTAATATTTTGAAGTAAAAGCAGGATGCAATGCATATGCTAGTTAGAGCGTCTACAGCTGGACTTGAGAAAATTTTGTCCCTAAATGTCCGCAGATGCACCTTAGCGCGACCCCGTACAATGCTGGATGGCTCCTCAAATGTCCTACTGAACAACCACGCTTCTCATATCAAAACCCTTGAATCCATACACATGAATATCACATGTAAATAACATATGTTTGTAGTGAAAATACATAGTTTAAACATAAAATTAATTTCAAGTGTGCAATTCAAAAATTAAACTCCTTGCTTTCCATTTTGGATCAACATATGTTTCACAAGATCATGGAGTAGTTGGTCTCGAAGACGATGATGTATCTCCAGAAAATTCAGAGTACGGTCTGCATCTTGTTCTGGGATGTGGACTTATTCTCGAACTGTTTGATGAGATTTTGTACCACAAATGGTACAAAAAAAAAGAGTTGAATGATGATAATTTGTACCAATATTTTTTTTATCTTTTTCCTAATAAGTTGAGGAGAAGTCAGGAATTTGTTATGGAGCAAGGAGTGCCCGGCCGTGACCTTCGTCATCACTTGATGTGATTTAAAAATGAGTATTGATTAATAGGCTAAAGGCCAGTTAATTAACTGGCCATATAGTACTCCCTCCGTCCCAAAAATTTTGTCTTAGATTTGTCTAAATACGGATGTATCAAGTCACATTTTAGTATTAGATACACCCGTATCTAGACAAATCTAAGACAAGAATTTTGGGACGGAGGGAGTATAAGTCTTTGTAGAGATTTCACTATGGACCACATACGGATGTATGTAGATGCATTTTAGAGTGTAGATTCACTCATTTTGCTCCTTATGTAGTCCATAGTGGAATCTCTACAAAGACTTATACTATTTAGGAACGGAGGGAGTAGTTAGCTAGCAAACTTTTTTATGGGTGCGTAGGGGTGCCCTTGCATGGCTCATCCGTGATGGGCTAAAACTAGGGCTGGATTAACGAGTTGCTCGGCTCGTTCGGCTCGTTATCATTAAGCTCATTATCATTAAGCTCGTTATCAATAAGCTCGTTAATATTAACGAACTGAAATCTCTGTTCAGCTCGGTTCGTTATGAGCTCGTTATGCTCGCGAGCTTTCACGAGTACTCGTTAAGGTACAAACAACACAGTACACATAAGAATCCTGTGATCCCATCAGAAATTCACAATGACATAAATTAGACAATTACATTCTAATTGTAACAACTAACAACACTAGTACGCAACAGCAACAACACACAAGTCTGGTGGCTGGTGCACCTTTGCATCATTTGAATTTAAAAAATAATAGCAACACGCTACAGCCAAATTGCCAAACCTCAAACACAAAAGGTTTCCATCACAAATTCACAATAGCATAAATTAGTAAAAGGACGTTGGAGTCAAACGGTAGCATAGCAAGACTACTATGCAGCAGCAACACCACTCAAGTCTGGTCCATCACAAAAGCAAAAAGTAGCAACACTAGTAGTCTAGTACGCAGCAGCAAACACCAACAAGTCTGGTGCACCTTTCACTTTGCGTAATTTAATAAATTTTAAAGATAGTAGCAACACGCTACAGCCAGTAGTGAATGAACATTCCAGGAGCCCTTCCACCTTGCTGCGTATGATGCCTTCATGAACTTGCAGAGTTTTCCTACATGCAAATTTTGAAACAAAGAAAGTAAACTTTCAGGTTTCTCTTACAGCAGTGTAGTAGAGCTTAAATAGGAGAAGGTTTAATAGACAAAATGGGCATTGCAATATAAGTAGTACAAGAGAAAGAAAATAAACTTGCAAAATAAAAATTACAAGTCTCAACCAGTAGCCAAGCACCAACCTGCTAGTTGCTTTCCACAATAGATTCAGGAAATGGAATGAACTCAACATCATCATCAATGTCATCTTCCTACAAAGGGAAATGTAGTTTCAGTTAGGCAGTCCGAAATAGTATGTCAAAGCTTATAAGTAATAGACAACAAAGAGCAACTAATATTACCACTATGGTTGTAGGCCTAATGTGGTTTTCTTTTGATCCTTTGATGAAGCTAGAAGCACAAACAAGTGCCTCAACCATGCTTGGGAGTAGAGAACTACGGTAGTCATCAAGAACTCTACCTCCTGTAGAGAATGTTGACTCTGATGAAACACTAGTAGCTGGTATAGTCAAGAACTTCTTTGCCATTTTTGCCACAATAGGATATCTATGAGCGTTCAACCTCCACCAGTCAAGTAATGTGAAATTTGGATCATTAATGGGATGAGTCTTGTCTTCAAGATAACTTGTCAATTCAGATTTGCATGGCCCCGAATTTGTCTCCTCGAGAAAGGATTGAAACCCACTCGACAATGTGGTCATAGATGTAGATGCTTGCCTACTTGAAATTGAACTCTGCTCATTGGTGTTAGGAGCCTCATGCTGACGATTTTCCATCTCATATGTGGCATACAGATCAAAGAATTCTGTTTTGATATCTTCCATCTCACTACTACCCTTCTCTTTACCATACATTTTCTTAAAACAATAGTCCACAAGTTTCATCTTAAATCTGGGATCAAGAATGGTGGCAATCACCATAACATTGTTCTTTACCCTTTTTTTATCTTTCCGATTTTTGTTTTCTGGCACAACAGTGCTATCCCAATATTTATCAAACTTATCAAGCATGGCTTCCCCCATCATTTTCAAATTGTCATCTCCGGACATAGCATGCTCTACTATAGCAATCTTAACATTCATGATGTATGGATAAAAAATGTTGGTAGTGGGGTAAGTAGATCCTGATAGTATAGTAGTTACCTCGGCAAATGATTTCAAGATGGGTTGAATTCTGCCATATAGTACAAAATCTTCATCATCGGGCTGCCATTCATAATTAGGATCTGATTGTGCATACTCATGGAAAGCTTCCTTATACAAAGTGCAAGCATCTATCATTCTGTATGTAGAACTCCATCTGGTTGCTACATCTAGGCATAATCCTTTTCCAACTTTAATATTAAGAGACTTGCAATCTGACAAGAAGTTCGACATGCGTGATGGAGATTTTTTCAAGTACTTGACAGTTTCTCTAAGGTTGCCTATCAAAGGCTGCAATGGTTCCATGCCATCATTGACTATCAAATTCACTATGTGTGCGCAGCAGCGAACATGGAAGTACTTAGATATGAATTTTGCTGATTTCCTAGCAGTGAACTTGTCCATCAATTTCTTAGCGGCAGAATCATTCGCGGCAGCATTATCCATGGTCATTGTCATGATCTTATCTTCTATTTTTCCATTCTTGGCAGCATTCAAAAACAGCTTGAGCTATGACAAAGCCTGTGTGAGGTGGGTCTAACTCTATCAAGTTTAAAACACGAAATTGCATAACCCAATCCTCATCTATGTAGTGAGCAACAATAGCTAGGTAGGAAAGATTCTGGTTGGAAGTCCATATATCACTTGTCAAACTAATGCTCTCAATAGACCTAAGTTGCTTCTTAAGGATTTCTTTCTCAGAAAGATACACCTTCATGCATTCGGCTCTAATTTTCTTCCTACCAATGAACTTGTATGATGCATTCATATATCTCATGAGGATATTAAACCAAGCATGCTCTACCATCCTAAAAGGATATTCATGCACAATTATCATCTTTGCTATGATTTTAACGACTTGTGCATGATCATACTCATGATTCACTATAAGAGATGCACCTGGCTTTTCAGGATCCAAATTGATTGTACCTTGTCGCTGTTGTCTTCCCTTCTTGTTTAGATAGTCCGCACAAACATCTACATGCCGATTGAGACTAGTAGTTGGTCCCCCTGGAGTATAAGCAAACAAGTTACAACAATGCAAGCATTTTGCCTTCGTGACGACCGCCCCTGGTTTCTTCTTGCATACAGCTTTGACCTCCTTGAAATGCTGCCAACATGGTGCACGCTTAACTCTACTTTTCCTCACCTTAACATTATTACCAACATTAACTGTTGCCTTTTTCCTTATCACTCTCTTTGTTTTCTCATTGTTAACGAGGACCACAGCTTGTACATCATTTCCTTTGTCACCCAATCCTAGAGAAGGATCTGACATTTCATCATCCATGTCATATGCATCTGCCTCATCAACCTCTTCGTATCCTTCGTTAACCTCGACCCATTCCTCTATATCACCATCCTATGCAGAAAGAAATAGAATGATTTAGATAATCAAATTTAACAAGTCATCACTCCATGATTGATTATGAATATGAATAATGAAGTTCTATTAATCTACATTGTAACTAGAGTTCTATAAAAATATAGCAAAAATGGCAATGTACGAAACTGAAATTAGAGTTCTATACCAAAATTGCAATCAACAAAATAGTTGCATTGCTCTTGATCTGGCATTATAAACATCAGACATCAATAAACAAAATTGTGATGGGAACAGACAAATAAAATTTAGTAGTCTATACTGCATTTAAATAGTAACAACACTACTGGAGTACACATTCATATGAACTGAATTGTTGAGATTTAACCATCTAACACATGAGCACAAAAGGAAATTACCACTGCTGATCTGGCATCATCAACATCAGACATTGTTGGATCCACCCTTGCCCTTTTCTGCGCTTGTGAAAGAAGAAGAGGATCAGGCTGTGCTGCGGTGGAGGGAGAGTCCCGTGACGCACAATCAGAGGCAACTCGTTTCTTCCGTGACTCCATGCTTGTAGCTGTGGCAGAAGGTGCTGGCCGGCGGCGTTCATCCATTCTTGCACTGGGCTCGCAGATGGAGATGGGGATTGCCAGAGTTAGAGAGGACCGATGCAAGAGGTCGGGACTGGGGGAATGGAGATGTTTGAGGTGAGAGGTGAACGGGGGCGGGGATACCGGAGATTTAGACGCCGGAAGGTCACCGGCCCGGCCACCGCTGTACTGCCCTGTGCCCTCGTCACTTCTTCTGGTTCCTGGCGCTGGCGGCTGGCTCGTGGAGACTGGAGACGAGTCGTGGAGACGTGGACTCTAGGTCTCCTACGTCCTGGCGGCTGGGGTTGGTGCCTGGTGCTGGTGGCTCCTAGGTCTGGGTTGGGGCGGTGCGGCCCGAAGTGGGCTGGGGCGCTTGGCCTTTAGGCCGGCCAAACTATTAGTGGGCTCTGGAAATTCTAAAAAAAACCACTAGAAATTATCGAGCTAAACGAGTTAGCTCGCGAAACTCGTTTGCTCGATCATTAAGCTCGTTAATCTTAACGAGCAAAAACACTGTTCAGCTTAGTTCATTAACTAACGAGCACGAGCCGAAACGAGCCAAACAATCGAGCGTTCATTATGTTCACGAGCTTCGAGCTTTTCGTCCAGCCCTAGCTAAAACACCTACAAGCACATGGGCTTACAGTGATCGGTCCAGGACGCTACAGGGCTGCTGAACGTGCATTCTAGGGATTATTTGGCCGCGTACATGGGAAGGCAACGTATTTGCATGTGCTCCTATCAAAGAAGGGCAAAGAAATTTTGATAAAAGCGGTGGTGCAAGCTATTCCTACCTATAGGAGTATTTAACCAAAAACTACCACATTTCACGGACATGTGACAGAAAACTACCACTTTACGTTTCTGCGCGGAAAACTATCACTATTTGTCTAATCTTTGACTAAAAACTACCATGTCGGGAAAGTGCCCGATTCGCCTCTTCTAAACACCTTTCTGACAAGATGGGCCCACCTGTCAGCATCAATCTTCTTCCTCCTCTCTCTCTGGCATTTCCTCAAACACCTCACGTGCACTCCGCCGCTCTGCCCCCGCCGGCCGGCAAGCCCCGCCACCTGCGCCACCTTTCTACGACAGCTTGCGGCGTCCGTCTGGTCGTGCGACGGCGCCATGGGTGGCTGCTACTCTGTCATCGCGACCTCCAGGATGCTGGCCCGGAGGCACGCCGCCGCCGCCATCATGCCCGTGGCCAGCGCCGACGACTGCCCCCCGACAGCGACGCCAACAGCAGCAGCTGCTGCAAGAAGAAGCGCAGGTCGACCAAGTGGAGGCAGAGCGCGCCGATCCTGGGCGACGACGACCAGTGCGCGCCCGGCGGGGAGGGCTTCGCCAAGCGGTATCGGCTGGGCGCGGAGCTGGGGCGCGGGGAGTTCGGGGTGACGCGCCGCTGCGAGTACGCGACCACGGGCGAGGCGCTGGCCTGCAAGACCATCCGCCGCAAGCGGCTGCGCCGCGCCGCCGACGCCGAGGACGTGCGGCGGGAGGTGGAGATCCTGCGGCGCATGTCGGCGCTGGAGGGCGCGGGCGGCGCCGTGGTGCGGCTCCGCGAGGCCTGCGAGGACGCCGAGGGCGTGCACCTGGTGATGGAGCTGTGCGAGGGCGGCGAGCTCTTCGACCGCATCTTCGCCCGGAGCCACTACACGGAGCGTGTCGCCGCCAAGATCGGCCGCACCATCGCGCAGGTCGTGCAGCTGTGCCACGACAACGGGGTCATGCACCGGGACCTCAAGCCCGAGCTCTTCGCCGGCAAGGAGGAGTACTCGCCGCTCAAGGCCATCGACTTCGGCCTCTCCGTCTACTTTGAGCCCGGGGAGCGGTTCACCAAGGTCGTCGGCAGGTGGCGGGGAGACGGACGCCATCCTAGGAGGGAGGGCAGCGCAGGTGGCGGGGCTCGCCGGCCGGCGGGGGCAGAGCGGCAGAGCGGCGGAGTGCACGTAAGGTGTTCGTGGAAATGAGAGAGAGAGAGGAGGAAGAAGATTGATGCTGATAGGTGGGCCCATCCTGTCAGAAAGGCGTTTAGAAGAGGCGAATCGGGCACTTTCCCGACATGATAGTTTTTAGTCAAAGATTAGACAAATAGTGGTAGTTTTCCGCACAAAAACGTAAAGTGGTAGTTTTCTGTCACATGTGGGTGAAATGTGGTAGTTTTTGGTTAAATACTCTACCTACGGCATGGCCTGCTTTGATTTGACGAGGGGACTCTGTGAAAGTATTAGCCACATGATATGCAGATTTTGGTGGGCGCAACAGGATGATGAGCAAAAACAGCACTGGGTGGGGTGGGAAAGGATGACTTTGCCGAAGGAGCAAGGTGGGTTAGGTTTCAGGGATCTCCACTCTTTCAATATTGCCATGTTGGCCTGGCAAGTATGGCGACCACTCCAAGCCCCGGGCTCACTTTGTGCCCGCGTTCTTCGTGCTAAATATTATCCGGATGGGGACCTGCTGTCAGCGGTGCCAACGCCGGGCATCAGTTATATGTGGCGAAGTATTCTCCAGGGAGTGGAGGTGATCAAACAAGAAATGGTTTGGAGGGTGGGTGATGGCGAGAATATCATAATTTGGCAGGACCCGTGGCTCCCATATGGGGCGGTTGGATTCCCAAGAACACCTCGTGGGGGCACAGTCCTTACCAAAATGGTGGAACTTATGGACCCAGTTTCTCATACCTGGGGTGCAGTTGATGAGTGAGACAGACTTTCAATGAAGAAGAGGCCAATCTAATTCTGAAGATCCCAATTTTTGAGCACCATGAGGATTTCCTGGCATGGCAATTTGATAACAAGGGCCTGTTTCCGTCCGGTCAGCCTACAAAGTTCATGTTGAGATCCTGCAGGCTGCAGCGACAGAGCACTCGGCAGAGAGGTGAGAGTTGAACAGGATCTGAAGAGGAGCGGGGGATGTGGCTTAAACTCTGTAATCACCACTTCCTGTGGCGTCTCGCACATAACAGCCATCCGCTGCCAAGGAATGTCGAACGAATAGGGGTAGAACTTGACACTAGCTGTGTTATTTGTCGAAGACAGACGATGTGGCGTTCTTGTGGTCTGGTCTGGATGAGACACGCCAAAAACTGCTGTCCTGGTCGTTGTCGCACAGTATCCTAGAGTGCAACTTCAGGTTGCGGGAGGAGGAAATGCTCAAGACTATTTGCCTCTTGTGGCTATGGTGGACGGAAAGGAACAAGGCTAAGGCTAATCATAAGAAGCAGAGGGCAAGCGAACTGGAGTTTCGTTTCATGGTGATTAACACATGTAGCCGAGTGGCCACGATGGACCGATCACACCTGGGCCGGCTGTTGTCTTCCGTGAGATAAAATTCCTCCTGCAGTTTGCTTTTAGTGAGTGGAGTGTTGTGTTTCTGTCCCCGTGCTTGCAATAGGCCAGCTCATGAGTTAGCTAGTATTGGGGAAAGCCGCAATCTAGGGAGCCAGTATGAGTGGCTGACAAATCTCCCGAACGTTGTAACTGGTGCTGTGGCCGCTGACTTGGAGCGTCCTGAGTGATAATAAACGCAAGGTGTTCCAGTTCAGAAAAAGAAAAACAGAATATATACTAACTCTAGTGCGCTCATAACAATTCGTTAGACAGTTAGCCGTACGAGACACACGATAGGTGCAGAAAAAACTCGTGGCAGGCAGTCTAACCGCACGAGAGAGACAAAGTGGCGTGTGGAGAGCTAAACGCCTTAGATTTTGGAACTTTTTAGAAAAGCATAAGCTAATACTCCTTAGATAATGAGGAGGAGGGAGTAGCAGGGATATTTCCCTGTTGTATATAGATGCATTTTAAGTGTAGATTCATCCATTTTGCTTCGTATGTAGTCCGCATAGTGAAATCCCTACAAAGACTTATACTCCCTCCGTCCAGAAATACTTGTCGGAAAAATGCATAAAAATGAATGTATCTATAACTAAAATACATCTAGATACATTCATTTCTCCGACGAGTATTTCCGGACGGAGGGAGTATTTAGGAACGGAGGGAGTACATAACAAGGGACCTGATTTTACAGGGCAATGATGTCTTGTCTCCATCCAACCTGAGAAAACATTGCTTTCATATAACCACGAGTAAACTCATCTTGAGGCGCATCTGTGCGGTATTGCTGGAGCACCTCAGCACGTTCTATGCTGCCATTTTCACTCATTCACAAACGTCTTCTACTAATAGCAAGCTAACAGTCGTTAGCACGGAGTTATGGATTTCCTGTACGAGATGGAACTTTGGCTTAATAAACAAAACCAAGCTTTACTGAGCAGCATAGAAAAAAATTAACAATAAAATAAAATGACAACGTGAAGTGAATCAACATTTTGCCATGTCATTCAGATCAAAGAAACAAGCAAACTATACCAACATTATAAATACCTAGTTAAATCACTAAACATAGCAGCAGCTCGAGAATTCACATGGCCCGTCAATTTGTTAAACACCTCGGCTGCCACCCACTTACACTCATTAGGTTTTATTGGAGCTGCTTGGATAAACTATTAATCAAGACAGGAAAGAACTGATTTGGTCTAGAATTATGAGGAACATTCACTTAGAGGAAAGTCTATTACAGTTAAGAAAGGGAGAAAGAAAATAGAAACTTCTAGGTAAGATCAGGCATGATTTGCAGAATGAGGAGTTAATTGACCTGCTGGTGCATCCTCCATTATTCATAGGGTAGCTTCCAACTGTACTGGCTTTCACCTCACTTTCTTGTAAATACTGATGGTAATCCGCAGGGAGGTGTTTCAAGTCACAATTCATCAAGAGGTTGCTGAAGCAGCATGTGAAGATAGCTGAAACCAGGCACATTACTGTTAGAACTAAAGCTTGTAAAATTGCCTCCCTTATCTAAACAGGATTATTCTTGCTTCTCCAAGACGAAATCCGAATGCACCTACAGAGAAATATGGCTATTATACCAAAATATCATGCTAAACAACAGTAGTCCATCATTAAGCTACAAATCCCAAACGAATTATCTTGAGTGTTCCTCTCAAATACCCTCTTCCACAAGAGAGATGGAGATATTACCAGAAAATAAACTTAAGTGTAATCAGAACTTCTAGGTATCAATCAATTGGAGGTATGTCCATTCGTACTCACTTAATATCGCTTGCTACTACATAGTATATTTATTTTTAATGCACATGTATCTTTAGTTCAGATTACTTAACAAAAAACAGATTTGCATTTGCATGCCTTTAGGATACAATTCTTTTAGTATCACCAGGCAGTCATGTATAAGTATTTGCAGAAAATGCAACAGTGAACTCCAAATGTTCATGTATCATGAATCAAAGAAGGGAATGTGCTCCAACCTCCACTAACAAGTCCAAGGATCTCATACTAGATTGATGAAATTGGAGCCCACGACTTTAGATCCTCGTCTTGGGTTTTCCAACAGCTAGCTTTGGTCTTTTCATGCAAAACCAAGGAGTTATTTATGTAAGTGAGTTAACAGCAAAGGTCCAGTGCATTTTTGTGGAAGCAAAACATGCCTGTACTTTACCAATACTGATTGTAATACCGTAAGAACAGTAACCTTATTGTATACTGATACAACAAGTAGGAACATCTGTGACCTGTAACGTGAAGAGCTGGTCGTCGATTTGCACCTTCCTTCGCCGCCTTGTACTGATTGCTGAACAAGTTGCTGATGTACCTGCACACGAACCATCCAATCATTCAAAGCAGCAAAATAACACAAATGTTCACTTCACCTTGGTCCAGTGCTGGTTTTCCCACCCACAACGGCGAGGGCGCTGCATATGCAGTACGGTGTCAGTGTGGTGATGGCTTGGCCGCGTAGGCAGCAGCCGTTGAGACCACCTTTGGCACCGGTGATGCTCGATCCCGGTCGCCAAGCCGAGCTGCAACGCCATCCAGACCCCGGCCTCACCAAGAGATCAACGCTGCTGCAAGGAATAAGGATCTACAGTTATGGGTTAGGTCCATAGAATCAACATTGTGGTGGAAAAACGGAAGAGAAGCATGGGTCTTACCTTGGCCAAACGAAGGGGCCTCATCCTCGCCCTCCCTCTCACGCCGGTGACCCGCTCCGGCCGCCGCTTGACCCAGCACGACAGAACCGCCCTGCTGCTCTGCCTTCTCCCCGGCCCATCGACCTTAGGGCACTTGCCAGCCACCTCCACGGATCCGGATTCATGGATGGGGAGGCGGCGGTGGCAACCCTAGCTAGGAGGACGAGAGAAGAGGGGGATGCACCGCGGGCAGAGAGAGGAAAGGTTACGCAAGGAAGAGAAGGTCGGCGCAGGGGACGGCGGCATCTGGGGAAGTTAAGCATGTACATGTGCTCTTCCCTCTCTTTTCAAATACGCTTGGGGGAGACTCTGCCTACTTGAATAAAAATGCAAACACACTTCCTCTATTAGAAAAGGTACAACAGATTATTTCAGTAGTATTACATAACAGACTACTGCTGCTGGCAATGGTGAAAGGCCTATCGAGAAAACTCACTTCTCTCCATGGCTTTTTTTTTTTTTTTTTTTGCGAAATTCTCTCCACGGCTTTATGGTCTGGAGTTTTCAGTATGCCACCGTTGATGAGCAGATGCAACTCGGATTTCAGAACATCCTTCCCTTGGAAAAGCAGTCACTACCTCAGCTGCAGAAAACAAGACGTTACAGAGAATATCAGCACATGATTCCTTTTTCTTCTTTTCTTTTCTTTTCAAAGTACCACCTAAGCAGTGCAAGGTAACTGCAACCGATGGATGATTTTTTTTTTATCTCATGGCTCACAAACTTGCTGAACATTTAGATGGATACGCGCTCTTCCTTGCATTGGGGATTGTTGTTGCGCCACTATTTCTTACTACTATCAAGTTTGAACCATATTCTAAAAAAACCTATCAAGTTCGAATGTGCTGAAAGCCTGGAACTCATGTCTTAACATTTCAATCAGGTTAATATTCGATGTTCCCAGTGTAATCAGATACAGGGTAGCTTTTAGACTACATATTTCAAATTAATTTCGATCATGTCACCAACAACAACCAACAGCAAAGTATTGAAGTAAAGGAAAACATACTTGAGTACGAAAAACACTGTATAATGTAAAGATGCTTGTATAATTGAAAGACAAATATTAAAATTGGTACTCCCATGTCTTTAAGTTGTTGTCTTTCATCTGACCAAATGCAACCATATCTACCTGCAAACAAGTACGAGTAAATACAAAGGGAAATTAACTATCACAGTAATTGCTCCACAAAACATATATGTCTGAATATACTCTCATGGACTCATGCGTATGCTTGAATGGACTGACAAAAACATTCAGGATTTTGCAGAATGAGAAAAATCATTTGCCAACAGAGGAACAGGCATAGACATGACATTGTGTTAATGGAAAGATAATGGTGAAAGAAAAGAGACGAGACACCAAATTCATAACTACATATGAATTATTAATTATAACGTATCAAATGCTACTACATGAGCAGTCTGGGTAGCCAACAGATAACCAATTATCCACAGAAGAATTTGCAATTAAAAAGGAATCCAAAAGTCCGAAACTAATCGAGTAACAGAAAATCACCTCCTTCACCTGAAAGAGAACGACATACTTCTCAAGTCCCAGTGAACTCAGTAATCAGTAACTGTCAGCAGTACTTCTTTCTACAAACTTTAGAATAATGCTACAAAAATCTGGAGCAAATATTACTGCAACTTGGCTAGTCAGCAAAACTGGATGCTGAATTCTCATATCAGTAACCATGGACAAAGTGAACATAAATTTAACTATAAGCCTCTAACTACAGACTCCGTGAACAGAAACTCAGCTAATGGTCAGCATACATATCGATGTATCGCATGTATGTAATCACGTTTTACCAGTGTCAACTTTAGAATTTCTCATATTGTTCTATGAACTATAAAGCCTGTTGTACTGAGCAGAATTAAGCAAATACATCATTGGAACCTAACCAAAGTGCAAGATAAACCTTATAGGTAGAGATGGTTCGTAATAAATTCATATTTGAATTACATCCCCAATTATAATTGTCAAATTTCATAGCACCAACAGCATTATATGACAAACAACGGATGCTGCGCCAAAAGATCATTGAAAATGTCAAGCACAAAATAAAGCAACAATTTGAAAACTCAGAAGCCTTGCTAAGTATACACATACAAGAGAAATAAACCAGCAGATGAGATGTAGGCAGACATACGCCAGATGGGATATAGTTACCAAAGGCGTATTCAATATCATCTGTCTTCGGGCATGCTGCATCAGAAGCTATAACATCGTGAAGCATGTGTATCCAGTCAGTGATGTCCTCCAGAACATTATCTTTTCCATCAACAGCAACCTTGGAAAATGGCAATACAGAATCTCAGTAAGCATAACAGCAGCACCTCTAATAAAGCAAAAAAATATGTGCAATCATCATAATGATCATTAATGGTCGATTACTCATTTGCATAAAGAGTTGGACCAAGAGTACGCAGGTTTGTGTGGAGACTGGAGTTCATCATTTTCCATTACAGGAGGTAGATTCATCATTAGGAAAAAGTGAATAACAGTAAAAAGGACCAATATGTCCAAGAGAAAAGGTTCCATCAACTCATAAGAAGCTTTCCACATCGCCGGATAATAATCAGGGACCATATTTTGACATGAAGCTCTACATGCTTGTCTCTTGTGAAGGAAAACAGAAGTTGAGCTAGCAGTATATCAGAAGGCCATGCAAATATAAGCATATGATACCTTTTTCACAACGAAATGTCATAGATGAATTAATATTATACCAAGATACTACTATAGATGTAGATCATGAACTAAGGAGATTACCTCATATGATACATCTTTGTTAAAGTTTGTTCGAAATAACTCTCCAACATCTTTAATGCAAGTTGGGATGAAAGCCTGCAAAGAAAAAATAACACCTGCATTATATACTCTAAAGCCGATCACGAACAAAGGGCCAACTTCCAAAACATAATCTCCAATTAAACCATAATGAAAGGTGATCATGCGGCATTTGGCAATATAATCAGCAAGCATGTATGGGTTATTGAAGATAGCAACTACTCAGGCACATACAGTCTGTAGGCTAGATAATACAGTAAATTCTAATACTGAACACCCAACTAATGATTGTGCAGTGTTACAACACAAGACAAGAAAATTTCCACTGCACCAATTTTGTCTTCCATCCTATAGTAAGGTTCATGAGCCATTGAACGCTGTGTATGCTGGGATTAAGGGTTACTTGACTAATTGGAGTGTAGTCATGTTGGGTGTCATGTGACTAATGGGAGCGATTAGGAGTTCACTTTGGCAAATGGTCACCTGTAAATCATATATATTACACTACTCCAATAAACTGTTGTTGAACAAATAAACGGAAAATTAAATACATACATGAGTATCACCTCGGCAAGCTCACTTTCATCAAGAGTTCATGTTGCTATTGAAACGGGTCCTTACTGTCAGATGCAACCAAGAATTACGAGTCGACGAGTCGTTCCGAGGTTGAGACTCATAGACTAATCGGACTAGTCTTAGATTAGTGCTAGACTAGTCGACATAGTACTGTAGTACTCAACTACTAATACCTAGTAGTAGTACGTAGTAGTATGTAGTAAACTGTACAGCACATTACAGTATATACATAATAAAACCAGCAGTGCTAGTCAACACTTGTCAGGCTCAGCCCAGCTCCGCACCGTGCAGCACGCCCCCCACCCACCAGCTGGCCCATTTGGCCCAAGTGGCCAGCCTACTTAGTCCCCCAACCACTGGAACCCTAGCTCTCGATCTACCCAATCGCCGCCACCAGCGCCATCACGCACAGAGCACGCGCGCACGCGACCCGCGCCTCCTGCCGCCTTCCGCCGGCCTCAGCCGCTCCCGCCGACCACCGCCATGCCTCCTCCTTTCCTCTCCCCTCTCTCTCTTCCTCCTCTCTCGTCTCAAGGCCGCGCGCGCCTACGGGTCACGGCCATGGCCGCCGCCTGAGCACGAGCTCCGGCCGGCTGCCGCACTTGGCTGCGCCATCCGCCGTCCCAGCGGTGGGTGGCGGCGGCAGTGGCAGGCCAGTGGGTGCTGGCAGCGCCTCGTCCCAGCTGAGGCAGCTCTCTCTGGAGCAAGCCTGGATTTTTTTTTTGAGTCGAACGACTCAAGATGCACGACTAGTCCAGACTAGTCGTCGATTAGTCCTTCGACGGCTCGACTCGTATTTGTAGTTTACACCAGAAAAGGAGTCGACAGCTGGAGTGCGACTCGTAGACTAGTCGAGCGACTAGTCTAGACTAGTCGTTGACTCGTAATCCATGGATGCAACTAGTGTGTCTTCTGAACCCCAATGTTCTTTGTCAGCTACAACATCAAATTTAATATCCAAGTTAACTTCAGTAGCACTCTCTGATGCCTCATCCTAAACCAAAAAGAGCAAATTTCTGGGGGCATGTTCTCTTCAAAGTACTTAACGTTTAATAGAGTAGGTAACTTGCCTTTGAAATAAGGGAAAGCACACTGCAATTCAGGCAAATCAAATCAGCTAGAGGCAGATAACATGAGCAAAGTGCGTGAAGCAGCTGTGCAAAAGGTGCATCCTGTTCTGTTCCAGCAAGGAAGATTATCATAAAGTCTCATGTGCATTTAGCTAACAAATAAAAGTATGTATATCAAAAGCTCGATACTCCTTTTGCGTTGTGAAATACAAGTTGGTTTGACTGCTTTGCCAGCTCTTGAATTACAATCTACAAATACTGAAAGTAAGCCAGAAGCATTGTCGCTTCAGATTGCTTGTAATGGCAGCATAACACAGAAATATCATATATAGGCATCATAATTAAAAACTAAAAGACATTGCATAAATATTAAATAAACATTTTCATCCTATCCTGAAGTGTATTACCATGTTAAATGGTGACATCACACTGGAAATAAGTGAGAAGGAAAAGAAGTATTGATGAATATGCAACGTGAAGCACTAACTACTAATGCACAGTTAAATTTGCATGATTCCTTAGTGTCCGTGAAATCTACAGAAGTTATTGAATCAACATTGAATAAAATAGATGAGTGTGCAAAGATGAACCAAGTGATCGCTCTGAATTCTATGTTAAGCAAGGTTTTCGAGTCAACGAGTCGTTCTGGGGTAGAGACTCTTGACTAGTCGTGACTAGCCAAGACTCATGGTCGACTAGTCGACATGGGTTACCAGGGGAGGAGCAGACCAGCAGCAGCCGGCGGCAACCAGGGGAGGAGCAGACCAGCAGCCGCAACAACCAGGGGGTGAGCAGACCAGCAGCAGCAGCAACCAGGGGAGGAGCAGACCAGGTTGTGGCGGCGGCGACCAAGGGAGAGGGTCGCAGGAGAGGAAACTGGGTTATCTAGGTTTCCAGGGGGATTGAGCAAGCAAATAGAAAAAAAATCGAGTCATTCGACTAAAAAACCATGACTAGTCAAGACTAGTCGATCAGAGTCGCTCAACTCTTCCAACTAGTCGAGTCGACATGTTGAGTCGACCTGCCAGTTGCCACCCGTTGACTAGTCTAAAATAGATCAGACAAGAAAGGCGAGATGCTTTCCGGATCTAAACTCACACACTTCGAAGCAAGGCCTCAACAGAATGCATTACCACAACCATTGTACATCATCACAAAATCATCGATCCTCTCCTCGCTACATAGCACACCACTACATATTCTGAACAATCCAGAAGGTATTACTCAGGAGATAACTTATGCAAATTAAATAGCCCTATAGCACAGCCAGTTCTCCCTCTCATAGCAGGTTTTACTATCCATTTCAACTTCAGCAGTAGTTTTGAATAACAAGCATTGATCTAATATGCTATCTCAATTGATTCAGTTAAACCACACAAGAATTTCTCGAAACAGATTCAGCTACTTGCCTGACACAAATAACAAAACGGTGAGCTGATAGCTAGACCACATAACAAAAGCCTACTTGGACAGCACAACTGAACACAAACCAGACCTCAATATTACACTAAATTTCAGTCAACAGCCAAGTGCATGAGCAAGGTCTAAACGATTTGATATCATCGTTGACCTAGTGATCCATCCAGTTGAAACCAATCTTCAAAGTGGATTTCGAGAAGGCGTATGATAAAGTTAAGTGGCCTTTCCTACAGCAGGCAATGCGCATGAAAGGATTTAGCGAGGTCTGGCGGAACCAAGTGGGTTCTCAAGTGCAGAAGGGTAGTGTCGGAATCAAGGTCAACGATGATATCAGTCATTATTTTCAGACACACAAGGGTTTGAGACAAGGAGATTCCGGGTTTGAGACAAGGAGATTCCATGTCTCCTCTCTTGTTTAATATAGTGGCCGATATGTTGGCAATTCTTATTGGAAGGGCCAAGCAGCATGGGCAAGTGGAGGGGTTAGTTCCTCATCCGGTTGATGGAGGAGTATCCATCCTTCAGTATATTGACGACACCATCCTATTCATGGATCATGACATTGCTAAGGCGCGTAATATGAAACTTATATTATGTCTCTTCGAACAATTGTCTGGTTTAAAGATAAACTTTCACAAAAGTGAGTTGTTCTGTTTTGGGAAGGCCAAAGACGAACAAGACACATATAGACAATTGTTTGGATGTGAATTGGGTTCTTTACCATTCAGTTATTTGGGTATACCGATTCACCACCGCAAATTATCTAATAAAGAATGGAAATGTATCGAAGATCAAATAGAAAAAAGCTTAGCTGTTGGAAGGGTAAGCTAATGTCTTATGGAGGTCGGTTAGTGCTGATTAACTCAGTATTGACTAGTATGCCGATGTTCCTACTATCGTTCTTCGAAATTCCGAAAGGGGTACGGAAACAACTTGATCTTTTTAGATCTCGGTTCTTCTGGCAATCAGATGAGGTCAAGAGGAAATACCGTCTCGCGTGATGGGACATTCTTTGTCGACCAAAAGACCAGGGCGGTCTCGGTATTGAGAACTTAGAAATCAAGAACAAGTGCCTTATGAGAAAATGGCTCTACAGGTTAGAGACAGAGCCGGAGGGCATGTGGGCACATATTTTGCGTAATAAGTATCTCCAATCCAAAACACTCGCTCGGGTTACCATGAGACCAACGGACTCGCCATTCTGGAAAGGGCTTATGCGAGTGAAGGACCTGTTCTTTTGGAGGGTCAAATTCCTGGTTGGCAATGGGATGTCAACAAGGTTTTGGGAGGATACATGGTTAGGAGAGATGCCCCTGGCCGTACAATATCCCACCCTATATAACATTGTGCAACGTAAGGAGGATTACGTAGGCACAGTTTTACGTACGATCCCCTTAAATATTCAATTCAAACGAGCACTAGTTGGTGAGCGATGGAATGCATGGATGCACCTGGTTCGGAGACTGATAGATGTTCAACTCTCCGACCAACCGGACTCCACGCAATGGAAACTAGCTAAGAATGGGATTTTTACGGTAAAATCTCTCTATATGGATTTGATTAATTCTGGCCCAGTCTCGAGATCGTTGCATATTTGGAAGATTAAGGTTCCTTTGCGCATTAAAATCTTTATGTGGTTTTGAAGAAAATATGCCCTAGAGGCAATAATAAAGTTATTATTTATTTCCTTATATCATGATAAATATTTATTATTCATGCTAGAATTGTATTAACCAAAAACATGATACATGTGTGAATACATAGACAAACAGAGTGTCACTAGTTTGCCTCTACTTGACTAGCTCGTTAATCAAAGATGGTTATGTTTCCTAGCCATAGACATGAGTTGTCATTTGATTTGATTAAAATCACATCATTCTCCTAATGATGTGATTGACTTGACCCATTCCATTAGCTTAACACTTGATCGTTTAGTATGTTGCTATAGCTTTCTTCATGACTTATACATGTTCATATGACTATGAGATTATGCAACTCCCGTTTAGCGGGGGAACACTTTGTGTGCTACCAAACGTCACAACGTAACTGGGTGATTATAAAGGTGCTCTACAGGTGTCTCCGAAGGTACTTGTTGGGTTGGCGTATTTCGAGATTAGGATTTGTCACTCCGATTGTCGGAGAGGTATCTCTGGGCCCACTCGGTAATGCACATCACTATAAGCCTTGCAAGCATTGTAACTAATGAGTTAGTTGCGGGATGATGTATTACGGAACGAGTAAAGAGACTTGCCGGTAACGAGATTGAGCTAGGTATTGAGATACCAACGATCGAATCTTGGCCAAGTAACATACCGATGACAAAGGGAACAACATATGTTGTTATGCAGTTTGACCGATAAAGATCTTCGTAGAATATGTAGGAGCCAATATGAGCATCCAGGTTCTGCTATTGGTTATTGACCGGAGACATGTCTCGGTCATGTCTACATAGTTCTCGAACCCGTAGGGTCCGCACGCTTAAAGTTTCGGTGACGATTGTATGAGTTTTTGCGTTTTGATGTACCGAAGGTAGTTCTGAGTCCCGGATGTGATCAGGGACATGACGAGGAGTCTCGAAATGGTCGAGACATAAAGATCGATATATTGGACGACTATGTTCGGACACCGGAATGGTTTCGGGGAGTTTCGGACATATACCGGAGTACCGGGGGGTTACCGGAACCCCCGGGGAGTTTAATGGGCCAAGATGGGCCTTAGTGGAGAAGAGGAGGGGCGGCTAGGGCAGGCTGCGCGCCCCCTCCCCCTCTAGTCCGAATTGGACAAGGAGGGGGGGCGGCGCCCCCCTTTCCTTCCTCTCTCTCCTTCCCTTCCTTTCCCCCTCCTACTCCAACTAGGAAAAGAGGGAGTCCTGCTCCCGGTGGGAGTAGGACTCCTCCCTGGCGCGCCCTCCTCCTGGCCGGCCGCCTCCTCCCCCTGGTCCTTCATATACGGGGCAGGGGGGCACCTCTAGACAGAACAATTGATCTCTTGATCTCTTAGCCGTGTGCGGTGCCCCCTCCACCATATTCTACCTCGATCATATCGTAGCGGTGCTTAGGCGAAGCCCTGCGTAGGTAGCAACATCATCACCGTCATCACGCCGTCGTGCTGACGGAACTCTCCCGTGAAGCTCTACTTGATCGGAGTTCGCGGGACATCATCGAGCTGAACGTGTGCTGAACTCAGAAGTGCCGTACGTTCGGTACTTGGATCGGTCGGATCGTGAAGACGTACGACTACATCAACCGTGTTGTGCTAACGCTTCCGCTTTCGGTCTACGAGGGTACGTGGACACACTCTCCCCTCTTGTTGCTATACATCATCATGATCCTGTGTGTGCGTAGGAATTTTTTTAAAATTACTACGTTCCCCAACAGTGGTATCAGAGCCAGGTTTTATGCGTAGATGTTATATGCACGAGTAGAACACATTTGAGTTGTGGGCGATACAAGTCATACTGCTTACCAGCAGGTCACACTTTGGTTCGGCGGTATTGTTGGATGAAGTGGCCCGGACCGACATTACGCGTACGCTTACGCGAGACTGGTTCTACCGACATGCTTTGCACACAGGTGGCTGGCGGGTGTCAGTTTCTCCAACTTTAGTTGAACCGAGTGTGGCTACGCCCGGTCCTTGAGAAGGTTAAAACAACACTAACTTGACGAACTATCGTTGTGGTTTTGATGCGTAGGTAAGAACGGTTCTTGCTCAGCCCGTAGCAGCCACATAAAACTTGCAACAACAAAGTAGAGGACGTCTAACTTGTTTTTGCAGGGCATGTTGTGATGTGATATGGTCAAGACATGATGCTAAATTTTATTGTATGAGATGATCATGTTTTGTAACCGAGTTATCGGCTACTTGCAGGAGCCATATGGTTGTCGCTTTATTGTATGCAATGCAATCGCCCTGTAATTGCTTTACTTTATCATTAATCGGTAGCGATAGTCGTAGAAGCAATAGTTGGTGAGACGACAACGATGCTACGATGGAGATCAAGGTGTCACGCCGGTGACGATGATGATCATGACGGTGCTTCGGAGATGGAGATCACAAGCACAAGATGATGATGGCCATATCATATCACTTATATTGATTGCATGTGATGTTTATCTTTTATGCATCTTATTTTGCTTAGATCGACGGTAGCATTATAAGATGATCTCTCACTAAATTTCATGGTATAAGTGTTCTCCCTGAGTATGCACCGTTGCGAAAATTCTTCGTGCTAAGACACCACGTGATGATCGGGTGTGATAAGCTCTACGTTCAAATACAACGGGTGCAAAACAGTTGCACACACGGAATACTCAGGTAAACTTGACGAGCCTAGCATATGCAGATATGGCCTCGGAACACTGAGACCGAAAGGTCAAGCGTGAATCATATAGTAGATATGATCAACATAGTGATGTTCACCATTGAAACTACTCCATCTCACGTGATGATCGGACATGGTTTAGTTGATATGGATCACGTGATCACTTAGAGGATTAGAGGGATGTCTATCTAAGTGGGAGTTCTTTAATAATTTGATTAACTGGACTTTAATTTATCATGAACTTAGTACCTGATAGTATTTTGCATGTCTATGTTGTTGTAGATAGATGGCCCGTGCTGTTGTTCCGTTGAATTTTAATGCGTTCCTCGAGAAAGCAAAGTTGAAAGATGATGGTAGCAATTACACGGACTGGGTCCGTAACTTGAGGATTATCCTCATTGCTGCACAGAAGAATTACGTCCTGGAAGCACCGCTAGGTGCCAAACCTGCTGCAGGAGCAACACCAGATGTTATGAACGTCTCGCAGAGCAAAGCTGATGACTACTCGATAGTTCAGTGTGCCGTGCTTTACGGCTTAGAACCGGGACTTCAACGACGTTTTGAACGTCATGGAGCATATGAGATGTTCCAGGAGTTGAAGTTAATATTTCAAGCAAATGCCCGGATTGAGAGATATGAAGTCTCCAATAAGTTCTACAGCTGCAAGATGGAGGAGGATAGTTCTCTCAGTGAACATATACTCAGAATGTCTGGGTATAACAATCACTTGATTCAACTGGGAGTTAATCTTTCGGATGATAGTGTCATTGACAGAATTCTTCAATCACTGTCACCAAGCTACAAGAGCTTCATGATGAACTATAATATGCTAGGGATGGATAAGATAATTCCCGAGATCTTCGCAATGCTAAAGGCTGCGGAGGTAGAAATCAAGAAGGAGCATCAAGTGTTGATGGTCAACAAGACCACCAGTTTCAAGAAAAAGGGCAAAGGGAAGAAGGAGAACTTCAAAAAGACAGCAAACAAGTTGCTGCTCAAGAGAAGAAACCCAAGTCTGGACCTAAGCCTGAGACTAAGTGCTTCTACTGCAAGCAGACTGGTCACTGAAAGCGGAACTGCCCCAAGTATTTGGCGGATAAGAAGGATGGCAAGGTGAACAAAGGTATATGTGATATACATGTTATTGATGTGTACCTTACTAATGCTCGCAGTAGCACCTGGGTATTTGATACTGGTTCTGTTGCTAATATTTGCAACTCGAAACAGGGGCTACCGATTAAGCGAAGATTGGCTAAGGACGAGGTGACGATGCGCGTGGGAAATGGTTCCAAAGTCGATGTGATCGCGGTCGGCACGCTACCTCTACATCTACCTTCGGGATTAGTTTTAGACCTAAATAATTGTTATTTGGTGCCAGCGTTAAGCATGAACATTATATATGGATCTTCACTACAAAAAAATATACTTCCGTGATGATACGTGTTTGTCACAGTAGGTCGCGTTTTTTGTCATGCATGTACATCCATGACGATTTTATGACAGAATCAAGATAGTCATACCTGTGCTGTCGTAGAAGTGTTCCATGACATTACCAAAATTATCATCACGGAAGTGTCCACTTCCATGACGATAAATCGCGCGTCACAGAAGTGCTTTCCTCAAGGGTGACCGACATGTGGCATCCACCTTAACGGAACGCCATTAAGCTATCGGGTCGGGTTTTGGATCCGATAACCCGTTAACAGCCCCGTCCAATGGGAAATTTCCACGTGTAAAATTCTTATTGGCCGAACGAAACACGTGTCAGCTCGTCAGTGGGTCAGATAGGCGCCTATGATATGTCGACACGTGCCACGGCCCACCACTGGCCCATTTAGCTTACAAAGCCGGCCCGTTTGAATTGGTCAAAAGTTAACGGGCTGGCCCATGAAAAGCCTGTTAACGGTCTCTTCGCAAATAGCCCATTTTACGGCCCGTTAACTCACGGCCCGTTAGGCCCTAAAGGAAATCGGCCCAACAACGTCATGTGGGCCGTCGAATATAACACCAGCCCATTTCACTTTCGGACCATGTATGGCCCACGACGTCTTTCGGCCCGTATGAGGCCTTCGTATCTTTCGGCCCTTTACAGGCCCACGGTGACTCTAGCCCATAATGAACAGTAATTTTCTTTATACCCGTTAACGGCCCGTGATTTACATGGGCCGTTTCCAGCCTGTGTTAGCTTTCGGCCTATTGACGGCCCATACGTTCTTGGGCTCCTTTTCGCCCCTCGATTACTTCCGGCCCGTTACTGGCCTGTTCCCCTAATGGGCCAAATTCGGCCCATGGCAAGAGTCGGCCCGTTACTGGCCTGTTCCCCTAATGGGCCAAATTCGGCCCATGGCAAGAGTCGGCCCGTTACTAGCCTGTTACCCTAATGGGCCAAATTCGGCCCATGGCAAGAGTCGGCCCGTTTCTGGCCTGTTAACCCGTTGCGCCGTTTCCAGTCCGTCCTATATTCTGGCCCATTAACGACCCGTTATGCCTGTGACAGAATTAAGCCTTTGCTGTCCTACGGCCTGTTAAGCCTGTTACCGTGCTGGGCCGATACCAATTACGCCGATACGGCCCATGTAGACCCATTTATCCGACGGCCCGAGGCCCACCGATTACAGGCCCATTTATCGACGGCCCGTAGGAGACCCATGGATCCTACGCCCGTATATGGCCCATGGTAGTTGCGGCCACTAGCAAACCAGGGAAAAAGAAGACTAGGAAATAAATAAGGCCGAAACTAACGCTAGGCTATTAAGGCGATTGCACAGATTACATCCACTCGGCATCAAAGATCGCCACCAGTGCAAATATAGGGAACACCCTACACTATACAAAAATGGCTTGCTGTTTTCTTCAGCCGGTGGTTGCACGTTAAGAATAAATTTTGTATCGCACCAAAACAAATTACAACTATATAACAAAAGGAAGGTTGGCATAAAACTTAATAGTCTAGCAGATAAATGCACCACCAGAAGTTCAGAAGCTCAGTTCACTTGACCTGACTGTTACGTTTTCATGCTGTATTGTCCGATGGAGCACCATAACCCTCGCCTTCATTTCCCCTAGGCTCCTGAACAACATAGCAAATGTCTGATAGTCTGGTTTCAAAACCATGCATATCTTGACGACATTGAGCAATGTTTCTCCTTGTTTCACAAAGGGTCTCTGTTAGGGAATGGACTTGTGTCTGGAGCGCAGATACAACAATGCTTTGAGCTTGCATATCTTGATCATGAGGCAGTTTGGACGATATTGCCTTAACAACCAACCCAGTATTACGCAGGAATGTGCTTTTGGCACTGTTAGTGGACAGGTACTGACCCACTGCAGCAAGAGCTGACATTGCGGTTATAGTTGCCTCGCCACCTTCAGAAGGTGGCGGCTCCACCATTTTTTCCATAGCTTGCTGAAAAGTTGAGGTTTTACATTAGTAGTACCAGAACAGAAGATATTAAGGAGGCAGCAAAACCAAACAAAATAGCTTTGGTCTATATACAGAACTTATTCTGGTGAACCCATGTAAAATATTAGTTGTATTTTATTGCAAAGTACATAATAAAACCAGGATCCAAACATATGACCATGTACCATCGCTAATGTATTGTCTATTTCTTCACATTGCATTGAGGGCTAAGGATAAAGAGACGAAGTTTATAATACGGTAAGCATAGTATGACATTATTCATATCACAAAACAACGGAGGACAGACAAATAGACAATTGTAACGTTGTGTGGGCAAGTCCAGCACGGAACTAGATTACGGATCAAGATCAAAGGAACATCACTCCTCTCTTTTAAACCTTGTAAGGTGCAATGATATGCTAAGACAATTGTGTATAAAATTGAAAAGAGTAATAGACATTGGCTGCAAACCATGTAGTTCAAGGCACAAGTCAGAGTAAGTAGTAGTTAAAAGGCATGAGGATTAAGGACTTACAACAGCGGCTTTGACTTGTGTAGTCATGCCCTTCTTCTTGCTGGTGTGTCGGTGCTTAAAGATTTCCACAGCATTTGGTTCAGGTACTTTTTGGTCCTTGCGGGCTTTCCTCTGCATTTCGAACAAGTCAATATAGATCTGATAATATGGTACAACGAAAAGAGTGAAACAGCAGCTAATTACAAGAGCCTCGCAGTGTGCAATATAGCTACGAGATCCTGTCGTCTGTTGGAATTTCACTTTCGTACGGTTGGCCTTGTTCTTTGAACAGTTCACCTACAAGAAGATAGATTTGTGTGGCACATGCGTAAATAGGACTTCAACATGTGATATGATCACATATATATAATGTACCTGATACTTCGGATCAGACCAGTGTTTAACAAGGCCCCTCCAGTCTTCATCCAATATATTTTCCACTGGAGATGTTTGGGAAAGTTCACTGTTAGCCTTGCCTTCAAAGTGAGTTTTCCTCAAGTTATACCGATACTGTCGCAGAGCAGACTTGAAAACATGGGTGCAAGCTTGTCTGGTTGCATCATCTTGGCTATCCAATTTGAACCTCATCTGTTGAAAATTATGGGAGTCTCATTATCAGCAACCTAGAAAGTATGGGACAGAGCAAGACGATATTACTAGTTTCCATACATAACCATACTTACAGATAAATGGTCGAGGAAGGTGTTGAACTGGGTTTCGTCTTTGTCATTCCTGTACTGAATCCATGTTGGGAGGATACGTACATGACACCTAATGGCAACCGCTGCCTCTGATACTAACTTGGCTGACTCTGTAGCATCACGTGGCCTTTTTAAACCTGCCTCAAAATGGATCTCCATTCTTCCTCCTCTAGATTTAGTTAACCTATCAAGCATTATCCCTGATGTTTGTTTCCTCTTGCACCTAGGTGCTAGTCCAACAACGAACATAGGAAGTGTTAGTGTACATCAAACTGTGAGACTACATATAAAGAAGCATGCAACTGTAACTTGACTCCAGCAACTACCTTCTTGTTGTTGAAGCTCACAAGGTTCATCTGATATTGCCAACTCGTCTTATGTCAAGAGTGCTTGGGAAGTAGTGTCAGGTGGCAAGGGAGCTTGGGAACGTGCTGCTAGCTCAGTTGACGCACGAGTAAGTCGTGCAGCTGGTAGTACTGTGGTAGGTGTTGCAACAACTAGGGCTGTCTCTGCTTGTTTGGTGGCAGCTATTTGTTTCTGTTTGGCTTTTTTTGCAACTCGTGTAGCATGGGATGCCGTGTTTGTAGAATTTTCCGCTGGACTTTGACCTTCTATTGCACCATCAGTACCAGCAGAATCTGCAGGATTCATCCGCTTCTCATTCCCTGCCATTATGTGTTTCTTCCTCTTTCTCTATGCCATGTTAAGTCAAGCCGACAAGAAAAATGAATAACAATTTAGTTCTTCAGAACAAACTGATGCGTGATGCAGACGAACTGAACTTTGATGTTAGACAACCACATGATAGGAGGATGTAATATGTATGAAAAACAGGACGGAAGAGATAACCAGAACTATGATGTGTAAACTAAGAAGAAGACATTTCACCAAATTAGAAGCAATGCAATGGAAGGTAGACACCATATGAAAGATGCTACAAATATCGCTCTGCCAAGTTAACAGTGTCTCATCATAAATGGCGTTTAAACAAATGTGAAGCAGTACAAGAAATAAATCATATGCAAGATGCAAACAACATCACACTACCATGTTAGAGGTCTCTCGTCATTAGTGCCATTGCATATTCACATCATTGCATATTCATAGCTTATGATGTGTAAACTAAGGAGAAGGCATTTCAACAAATTAGAAGCAATGAAAACTAGACACCATATGAAAGATGCAACGAATATCACTCTACCAAGTTAAAACTGTCTCGTCATAAGTGCCATTTCAACAAATTAGTAGTACAAGCTAGAAAAGAATGTGGGATGTAACCTATATCACACTCCGAAGTCAAACGTGTCTTATGATAAGTGATTGTTGCAGGTTACACAACAGTAGTAATTTGATGTAAGAACATGGTGTGATAGACAGATATTGTATGTTCTAGAAACAGGAACACGTGTCTTATTCAAGTATAATGTGTAAAGTAAGCAGATGGAATTCAACAAAATTAGAAGCAATACAAGCTAGACATCACACATAACATGCAACCACATATAACAGTGCCAAGTTAGAGGGAGCACCGGTGATGCTGCACTAGGGGAGACGTGCTCATCATAAATGTTGGAGAACGTAGCGGAAATTCAAAATTTTCTACGCATCACCAAGATCAATCTATGGAGTAATCTAGCAACGAGGGGAAAGGGAGTGCATCTACATACCCTTGTAGATCGCTAAGCGGAAGCGTTGCAAGAACGCGGTACTCCAGCAGGGCTTCGCCAAGCACCGCGAGAGACGAGGAGGGAGTGGGGTAGGGCTGCGCCAAAGAGAGATATGTTCTCATGTCTATGGCAGCCCCAAATCCCCACTATATATAGGGGAAGGGGGAGGGGCTGCGCCCCCATCTAGGGTTCCCCCCCAAGGGGTGCGGCCAGCCCTAGATGCATTTAGGGGGGCGGCCAAGGGGGGAGAGAGGGGGGCGCACCACTAGGTGGGCCTTAGGCCCATCTGAGCCTAGGGTTTCCCCCTTCCCCCCTTCCCTGCGCCTTGGGCCCCTTGTGGGAGGCGCACCAGCCCACCTAGGGGCTGGTCCCTTCCCACACTTGGCCCACGCAGCCCTCTGGGGCTGGTGGCCCCACCTGGTGGACCCCCCGGACCCTCCCGGTGGTCCCGGTACGTTACCGATAGCACCCGAAACTTTTCCGGTGACCAAAACAGGACTTCCCATATATAAATCTTTACCTCCGGACCATTCCGGAACTCCTCGTGACGTCCGGGATCTCATCCGGGACTCCGAACAACATTCGGTAACCACGTATATCTATTCCCTATAACCCTAGCGTCATCGAACCTTAAGTGTGTAGACCCTACGGGTTCGGGAACCATGCAGACATGACCGAGACGTTCTCCGGCCAATAACCAACAGCGGGATCTGGATACCCATGTTGTCTCCCACATGTTCCACGATGATCTCATCGGATGAACCACGATGTCGGGGATTCAATCAATCCCGTATACAATTCCCTTTGTCTATCGGTATGTTACTTGCCCGAGATTCGATCGTCGGTATCCCGATACCTTGTTCAATCTCGTTACCGGCAAGTCTGTTTACTCGTTCCGTAACACATCATCCCGTGATCAACTCCTTGGTCACATTGTGCACATTATGATGATGTCCTACCGAGTGGGCCCAGAGATACCTCTCCGTTTACACGGAGTGACAAATCCTAGTCTTGATTCGTGCCAACCCAACAGACACTTTCGGAGATACCTGTAGTGCACCTTTATAGCCACCCAGTTACGTTGTGACGTTTGGTACACCCAAAGCATTCCTACGGTATCCGGGAGTTGCACAACCTCATGGTCTAAGGAAATGATACTTGACATTAGAAAAGCTCTTAGCAAACGAATTACACGATCTTGTGCTAGGCTTAGGATTGGGTCTTGTCCATCACATCATTCTCCTAATGATGTGACCCCGTTATCAACGACATCCAATGTCCATGGTCAGGAAACCGTAACCATCTATTGATCAACGAGCTAGTCAACTAGAGGCTTACTAGGGACATGGTGTTGTCTATGTATCCACACATGTATCTGAGTTTCCTATCAATACAATTTTAGCATGGATAATAAACGATTATCATGAACAAGGAAATATAATAATAACCAATTTATTATTGCCTCTAGGTCATATTTCCAACAGTCTCCCACTTGCACTAGAGTCAATAATCTAGTTCACATCACCATGTGATTAACACTCACAGGTCACTTCACCATGTGACCAACATCCAAAGAGTTTACTAGAGTCAACAATTGCTAGTTTCACATCACTATGTGATTAATACTCAGATGAGTTCTGGTTGATCCATGTTATGGCTTGTTGAGAGAGGTCATTAGTCAACGGGTGCTGAACCTTTTAGATCCGTGTGTGCTTTACGAATATCTATGTCATCTGGTGGATCGCCCACCACACGCTATCTTTGGAGCCATTTTCAAATACCTGCTCTACTATACGAATCCGGTTTACTACTCAGAGTCATCCGGATTACTGTCAAAGTTCGCATCGACGTAACCCTTTACGATGAACTCCTTTTCACCTCCATATAGAGAAAATTCCTTAGTCCAACTAGATACTAAGGATAAGTTCGACCGCTGTCATGTGATCCATTCCCGGATCACTATTGTACCCCTTGACCAACTCATGGCAAGGCACACTTCATGTGCGTAACAGCATAGCATACTGTAGAGCTTACGTCTAAAGCATAGGGGACGACCTTTCGTCCTTTCTCTCTCTTTCTGTTGTGGTCAGGTCTTGAGTCTTACTCAATAATCACACCTTGTAACACAGCCAAGAACTCCTTCTTTGCTGATCTATTTTGAACTCCTTCAAAAACTTGTCACGGTATGTATTCATTTGAAAGTACTATTAAGCGTTTTCGATCTATCCTTATAGATCTTGATGCTCAATGTTCAAGTAGCTTAATCCAGGTTTTCCATTGAAAAACACCTTTCAAATAACCCTGTAGACTTTCCAGAAATTCTACATCATTTCTGATCAACAATATGTCAACCACATATACTCATCAGAAATTCTATAGTGCTCCCACTCACTTCTTTGGAAATACAAGTTTCTCATAAACTTTGTATACACCCAAAATCTTTGATCACTCCATCAAAGCGTATATTCTGACTCCGAGATGCTTGCTCTAATCCATGGAAGGATCGCTGGAGCTAGCATACATTTTAGCATCCTTAGGATCAACAAAACCTTTCTGATTGTATCACATACAACCTTTCCTCTAGAAAATCATCGAGGAAACAGTGTTTTGACATCCTACCTGCAAGATTTCATAAATAATGCAGTAACTGCTAATACAATTCCAACAGACTCTTAGCATCGCTACGAGTGAGAAAGTCTCATCTTAGTCAACTCCTTGAACTTGTCAGAAAACATCTTAACGACAAGTCGAGCTTTCTTAATGGTGACACTTACCATTATTGTCTGTCTTCCTTTTAAAATCCTTCTGCACCCAACAGCCTTACGACTATCAAGTATTTCTTCCAAAGTCTATACTTTGCTTCTATACATGGATCCTCTCTCGGATTTCATGGCCTCGAGCCATTCGTCGGAATCCGGGCCCACCATCGCTTCTCCACAGCTCGTAGGTTCATTGTTGTTTAGCAACATGACTTCCAAGACAGGAGTACGTACCACTCTGAAGTAGTACGCATCCTCGTCGTCCTACGAGGTTTGGTAGTGACTTGATCCGAAGTTTCATGATCACTATCATAAGCTTCCACTTCAATTGGTGTAGGTGCCACAGGAACAACTTCTGTGCCCTGCTAACACACTAGTTGAAGTCATGGTTCAATAACCTCATCAAGTCTCCACCATCCTCCCACTCAATTCTTTCGAGAGAAACTTTTTCTCGAGAAAGGACCTGTTTTCTTCCAGATTTGAAACAGGAGGTACACCCAACTGTTTTGGGTAATCTATGAAGATGCATTTATCCGCTTTGGGTTCGAGCTTATCAGCCTGAAACTTTTTCACATAAGCATCGCAGCCCCAAACTTTTAAGAAACGACAACTTAGGTTTCTCTAAACGGTGTCGTCTCAACGGAATTACGTGGTGCCCTATTTAAAGTGAATGCGGTTGTCTCAAATGCCTGGCCCACAAATGATAGCGGTAATTTGATAAGAGACATCATGGTTTGCACCACATCCAATAGGGTGCAGCTATGATGTTCGGACACGCCATCACACTATGGTGTCCCAGGCGACATTAGTTGTGAAACAATTTCCACAATGTCTTAATTGTGTACCAAACACGTAACTCAGATATTCATCTCTATGATCATATCACAGACATTTTATCCTCTTGTCACGACGATCATCAACTTCACTCTGAAATTACTTGAACCTTTCAATAATTCAAACTTGCGTTTCATCAAGTAAATACACTCAGCATATACTCAAATCATCTGTGAAGTAAGAACATAACGATATCCACTGCATGCCTCAGCACTCATTGGACTGCACACATCAAATGTATTACTTCCAACAAGTTGCTCTCTTGTTTCATCTTACTGAAAACGAGGCCTTTCAGTCATCTTGCCCATGTGGTATGATTTGCATGTCTCAAGTGATTCAAAATCAAGCGAGTCCAAACGATCCATCTGCATGGAGTTTCTTCATGCATATATACCAATAGACATGGTTCGCATGTCTCAATCTTTTCAAAAATGAGCGAGTCCAAAGATCCATCTACATGGAGCTTCTTCATGCGTTCTATACCAATATGACTCAAATGGCAATGCCACAAGTATGTGGTATTATCATTACTATTTTATATCTTTTGGCACGAACATGTGTATCATTGCGATCGAGATTCATTTTAGGTGCAAGACCATTGAAGGTATTATTCAAATAAACAGAGTAACCATTATTCTCCTTAAATGAATAACCGTATTGCGATAAACATAATCCAATCATGTTTATGCTCAACGCAAACACCAAATAACAATTATTTAGGTTTGACACCAATCTCGATGGTAGAGGGAGCATGCGATGCTTGATCACATCAACCTTGGAAACACTTCCAACACATATCGTCATCTCACCTTTAGCTAGTCTTCGTTTATTCCGCAGCTTTTATTTCGAGTTACTAACACTTAGGAACCGAACCGGTATCTAATACCCTGGTGCTACTACGAGTATTAGTAAAGTACACATTCATATAATGTATATCCAATATACTTCTGTCGACCTTTCCTGCCTTCTCATCTACCAAGTATCTAGGGTAGTTCTGCTTCAGTGACCGTTCCCCTCATTACAGAAGCACTTAGTCTCGGGTTTGGGTTCAACCTTGGGATTCTTCACTAGAGCAGCAAATGATTTGCCGTTTCATGAAGTATCCCTTTTTGCCCTTGCCCTTCTTGAAACTAGTGGTTTTACTAACCATCAACAATTGATGCTCCTATTTGATTTCTACTTTCACAGTGTCAAACATTGCGAATAGCTCAAGGATCGTCATATCTATCCCTGATATGTCATAGTTCATCACGAAGCTCTAATAGCTTGGTGGCAGTGACTATGGAGAACCATCACTATCTCATCTGGAAGATTAACTCCCACTCGATTCAAGCGATTGTGGTACTCAGACAATCTGAGCACATGCTCAACGATTGAGCTTTTCTCCCTTAGTTTGCAGGCTTAAGAAACTTGTCAGAGATCTCATACCTCTTGACGTGGGCACTAGTCTGAAATCCCAATTTCAGTTTTCGAAACATCTCATATGTTCTGCGACGTTTCAAAAACGTCTTTGGTGCCACAATTCTAAACCGTTAGCATTACGCACTGAACTATCACGTAGTCAATCAAAACGTGTATGTCAGACGTTTCGCAACATCTATAGACGACGCTGAGGTCAGCACACCGAGCGGTGCATTAAGGACATAAGCCTTCTGTGCAGCAGTGAGGAAATCCTCAGTTACGGACCCAGTTCCGCATTAATTGCTACTATCAACTTTCACACTAAATTTTCTCTAGGAACATATCTTAAACAGTAGAACTAAAGCGTAAGCTATGACATAATTTGCAAAGACCTTTTGACTATGTTCATGATAATTAAGTTCATCGGATTATTTAATGAACTCCACTCAGATAGACATCCCTCTAGTCATCTAAGTGATACATGATCCCAGTCAAACTAGCCGTGTCCGATCATCACGTGAGACGGACTAGTCATCATCGGTGAACATCTCCATGTTGATCGATCTACTATACGACTCATGTTCGACTTTCGATCTCTTGTGTTCCGAGGCATGTCTGTACATGCTAGGTCCCCGTGTTCCGAGGCCATGTCTGTACATGCTAGGCTCGTCAAGTCAACCTAAGTGTATTGCGTGTGTTCCGAGGCCATGTCTGTACATGCTAGGCTCGTCAACACCCGTTGTATTCGAACGTTAGAATCTATCACACCCGATCATCACGTGGTGCTTCGAAACAACGAACCTTCGCAACGGTGCACAGTTAGGGTGAACACTTTCTTGAAATTATTATAAGGGATCATCTTACTTACTACCGTCGTTCTAAGCAAATAAGATGCAAAACATGATAAACATCACATGCAATCAAATAGTGACATGATATGGCCAATATCATCATGCTCCTTTGATCTCCATCTTCGGGGCACCATGATCATCTTCGTCACCGGCATGACACCATGATCTCCATCATTGTGTCTTCATGAAGTCGTCACGCCAACGATTACTTCTACTTCTATGGCTAACGCGTTTAGCAATAAAGTAAAGTAATTACATGGCGTTATTCAATGACACGCAGGTCATACAAATAATAAAGACAACTCCTATGGCTCCTGCCGGTTGTCATACTCATCGACATGCAAGTCGTGATTCCTATTACAAGAACATGATCAATCTCATACATCACATATATCATTCATCACATCTTCTGGCCATATCACATCACATAGCACTACCTGCAAAAACAAGTTAGACGTCCTCTAATTGTTGTTGCATGTTTTACGTGGCTTGTATGGGTTTCTAGCAAGAACGTTTCTTACCTACGTAAAACCACAACGTGATATGCCAATTTCTATTTACCCTTCATAAGGACCCTTTTCATCGAATCCGTTCCGACTAAAGTGGGAGAGACAGACACCCGCTAGCCACCTTATGCAACTAGTGCATGTCAGTCGGTGGAACCTGTCTCACGTAAGTGTACGTGTAAGGTCGGTCCGGGCCGCTTCATCCCACAATGCCGCCGAAACAAGATAAGACTAGTAGCGGCAAGAAGAATTGGCAAACTCAACGCCACAACTGCTTTGTGTTCTACTCGTGCATAGTAACTACGCATAGGCCTGGCTCATGATGCCACTGTTGGGAATCGTAGCATAATTTTAAAATTTTCCTACGCTCACCAAGATGCATCTATGGAGTATACTAGCAACGAGGGGAAGGGAGTGCATCTACATACCCTTGTAGATCGCGAGCGGAAGCGTTCCAATGAACGTGGATGACGGAGTCGTACTCGCCGTGATCCAAATCACCGATGACCGAGTGCCGAACGGACGGCACCTCCGCGTTCAACACACGTACGGTGCAGCGATGTCTCCTCCTTCTTGATCCAGCAAGGGGGAAGGAGAGGTTGATGGAGATCCAGCAGCACGACGGCGTGGTGGTGGATGTAGCGGGTCTCCAGCAGGGCTTCACCGAGCTTCTGCGAGAGAGAGAGAGAGAGAGAGAGAGAGAGAGAGAGAGAGAGAGAGGAGAGAGAGAGGTGTTGCAGGGGAGGAGGGAGGCGCCCAAGGCTGTAGGCTGCTGCCCTCCCTCCCCCCCTTATATAGGCCCCCTGGGGGGCGCCGGCCCTAGAGATGGGATCTCATGGGGGGCGGCGGCCAAAGGGGGGAAGGGGTTGCCTTGCCCGCAAGGCAAGGGGAAGCCCCCCCCCCACCCTAGGGTTCCCAACCCTAGGCGCATGGGGGAGGCCATGGGGGGCGCCCAGCCCACTAGGGGCTGGTTCCCTTCCACTTTCAGCCCATGGGGCCCTCCGGGATAGGTGGCCCCACCCGGTGGACCCCGGGACCCTTCCGGTGGTCCCGGTACAATACCGGTAACCCTGAAACTTTCCCGGTGGCCGAAACTTGACTTCCTATATATAATTCTTCACCTCCGGACCATTCCGGAACCTCTCGTGATGTCCGGGATCTCATCCGGGACTCCGAACAACTTTCGGGTTTCCGCATACATATATCTCTACAACCCTAGCGTCACCGAACCTTAAGTGTGTAGACCCTACGGGTTCGGGAGACATGCAGACATGACCGAGACGCCTCTCCGGTCAATAACCAACAGCGGGATCTGGATACCCATGTTGGCTCCCACATGTTCCACGATGATCTCATCGGATGAACCACGATGTCGAGGATTCAATCAATCCCGTATACAATTCCCTTTGTCATCGGTATGTTACTTGCCCGAGATTCGATCGTCGGTATCCCAATACCTTGTTCAATCTCGTTACCGGCAAGTCTCTTTACTCGTACCGTAATGCATGATCCCGTGACTAACTCCTTAGTCACATTGAGCTCATTATGATGATGCATTACCGAGTGGGCCCAGAGATACCTCTCCGTTACACGGAGTGACAAATCCCAGTCTCGATCCGTGCCAACCCAACAGACACTTTCGGAGATACCCGTAGTGCACCTTTATAGTCACCCAGTTACGTTGTGACGTTTGGTACACCCAAAGCACTCCTACGGTATCCGGGAGTTTCACGATCTCATGGTCTAAGGAAAAGATACTTGACATTGGAAAAGCTCTAGCAAACGAAACTACACGATCTTTTATGCTATGCTTAGGATTGGGTCTTGTCCATCACATCATTCTCCTAATGATGTGATCCCGTTATCAATGACATCCAATGTCCATAGTCAGGAAACCATGACTATCTGTTGATCAACGAGCTAGTCAACTAGAGGCTTACTAGGGACACGTTGTGGTCTATGTATTCACACATGTATTACGATTTCCGGACAATACAATTATAGCATGAGCAATAGACGATTATCATGAACAAAGAAATATAATAATAACCTTTTATTATTGCCTCTAGGGCATATTTCCAACTTTTGAATTGTCAAGTAAAACCGACAAGAAAAAGCAATAAAATTCTCTCTTCAGAACTCATTCATGCATGATACTGACAATCACTACTTTGATGTAAGGCAAACACATGATACCAGGATGGAATATGTACGAAAAACAGGACGGCATGGCATGTTCACAACTGTTTGTGTAAACTAAGCAGAAACCATTCCAGCAAATAAGAAGCAATGCAAGCTAGACACCACATGAAAGATGCAACCAATATGACTCTGCCAAGTTAAAAGCGTCCCATCATAAATGGAATTTCAACAAATTAGAAGCAGCGCATGCTATAAATCATATGAAAGATGCAACTAATATCGCACTGCATATACTAAAGGTGTCTCGTCATGTTGATTGATGCGGGATACAAAAAAACAATAGTTTTATGTAAGGACATGCTTAATAGACAGATGTACTATGTACTAAATACAGGAAGGCATGTCACATTAACAGGTATAATGTATAAGCTAAGCAGACTAGCACATGCAGTTTAACCAGATTGGAAGAATTACAATCTAGACACCATATGCAACATGCAACCACATATCACGCTGCCAAGTTAGAGCAAGCACCTGCGATGCTAGTGTAGGGGAAATGCTGTAATCAACTACAGAGCTACGTTCACTATCTTCATCTAGCATTTCTGTTTCTTGAGAATCATGTCGGGAGGCTGACGCTGCATTCTTTAAATGAGGAGTAGTCCCCTTGCCTGCCTGCCTCGTCATAAGTGATTGATGAGGGATACACAAGAACATTAGTTTGATGTAAGAACATGGTTAATACACAGATGTACTAGTATGTACCAAAAACAGAAAGGCATGTCATATTCAAAGGTATAATGTGTAAGCTAAGCAGATGCAATTTAACCAAATTGGAAGCAATACAAGCTAGACATCCGGCTGGAGTGGTGAGCATGATCATCTAGGACCTGAGAGCCTGGTGGGAGGCGGGCTGCTTCGCCACCATCGCAGCTTTTTAGTTGGCTTCCAGGTGATGCCTATCTTTGCTGGGCTTGTCACTGGCTCGGCCAGTGCCCTGACTAGCTATTTGTCTTCTGGTGCTCACGGGATGGTGGTTCATGTAAAAAAATATCTTTCCTTATCTTACCGACTTCGGCCTTTCGAATACAAGCTAGACACCATATGGAACATGCAACCACATATGACACCGCGAAGTTAAAGCAAGCACCTGGGATGGTGGTTCATTGCGAGCGAGGTCATCAACTCCAGAGCTACGTTTACCGTCTCCATCTGCTGACACTGCACCCTTTATAGCGCTGTAACGTGTCTTGCCTACCCGCATACGAAGCTGGAGCGACTTCTCTCTTTTCTTTTTGGCTTCTCTCATGGCAGCAGAGTCTGAAATACCCTTGCATAAAAACACAATAGTGAGAGTAAGGGTGAAGTGTGTGCAGAACTAGTGCACTGTAAAAGTAGCAGATAGCAGGTGGCTGAAAAATAAATGACAGGAGACATATGATAGCTCTACAACATTGCATGGCAAACAAAATTAGATTCTACTCCGTATGATTTTGTAATATATGAGCACAGGAAATGCAGGTACTCCTCCAGCACACCACCACATGTGGTCATATCTAAGATAACAGTCGACTGAAAATAAATAGGTCAGTCGATTTTTTTAATGAACCGTCCGATCTATAAGGAACGGGCAGATGGCCTTCGTCTACCTCCCGCCAGTCACTGTTGACGATCTTTCTCGAACCGCCAGCGACCACCGGCCCAGACCCCTGCCTCCGCCGCCCCGCCCTCCCATCGACCTCACACCACCGCCGTGCTTGGCAGCGCCCCCAGGCCATCCCTTTAATCCCGGCCGACCTCCAGATCGGGCGCCAGTAGCTCTAGGCCGCACACGCCCCTAAGATAAACACCAAGGCGCTGCTTCCCCGGCGTAATAGGCGTACTAGCGCCTGTTACGCCGGGGAATGCTTCCGTTAATTGGGAATCAACTGGCCAGAAATTGAAATTCAGGGGGGCGACGGACCTCTAGCTAAGGTGAAATAGTATATGAGGAGAAACCTTGTGCATCGCGAGTTACTAGGAACATCTAGTATCAAGAAGAAGCGGTCAACTAGTGTCTTCTGTGGGATGAATACCGTGCAAGCAGAGACGTAAGATTTGCACGAATAAGGGAAGAGGAGTACCTTTTTCGGTTGCCGGTGTGGTCACCTCCACATGTCGCGCCGATCTTCTTCTTTTTACCGGGGAAACCGATGTTCTGGAGGGTGCAGGCTTGGACGAACCCATGGCCAAATTGTTGACTGTGTTGCCGTGGCCGTATGTCGGCGGAGGGGAAGCAGATCCGAGGCGGCGAAGGACGGCGTAGCAGGAACAGCTCCGGTGCGGTGGAGGGTGGCGAAGTTGGAGCGGCAGCGGTGAGGCGCAGGACGGCGTGGTTGAACTGGCTCGGGTACGGACGGCTCGGCCTCGGCTTCAACTACTAGCCGTGGAGGGCGTTGCGGTTGAGGTTGCGGTGGACGACGACGTCGGGGTATCGGCTCCGGCGTGATGGAGGAGGGCGGCGGTTGATGGGTGGGATGGGGTGGCGGACGGAGGACGCCGGGGTTTCGCGGCTGGTGGAGAGGTAGTTTTGGCGCCCACGGAGTACGAATGGGGAATCGGACGGGTGGGGGGAACCATGTTTCGGTCTGGGACGCGCTTGTTTTTGGCTTTTTTGAACAGAAGATGGGACGCGCTTGTTTGAAATTTGGGGAAAGTACAAACTTTGCCCCCCTCTTAAATTTCGGACCTACTGCGGGTCGGGGGTAGGATGGTAATCCCAGGTGTCCCAAATAGTGGGCGGGAGCGATTTCGGCCGCGCGCATGTGTGCTTAGGCGGCCATTGTGTATGAATGTTTTTCGGATGCGGTTGCGTGGCGTCTAGATGAAGCTACAAACCTACCCCGGTTTAGACCTTTGGACGTCGGGCCGGTAGGTTTCACGGGTCGGAGTTATTAGAAAAGTAATTTCCTTGTACTACCAAACATTGGTCTCACGCGGTTTCGGGCGAGTAGAGGCTCTTTTGGCGCTTCGTTCGAAATTTTGAAACACAAGCATTCACGTTTAGAGTACTCTTGAACTATGAGGATTGACCTAAATAGACAACGTTATATTTGACCTTGTATGTTTGAAAACCTCATTAAATTATCCGCTTCTTTTTGAAATTTTGACACTTGAAAATCCTATAACTACGATTATTTTGGAATGGAGGAGCTAAATTTGAATCTATTTTGTACACGACTACATATGCTATTATGTACAAAATCAGAGCAAAGATTGGTGCCCCCATAATTTAGGTATGGTTTACAAATGCCATGATATCAAATTCAAATAATTGAATGGACTTCATGTTGAATTCGATTTTTTAAACCACCTTAAGTTGAATTCAAATGTATGCTAGTTCATAGGTAGCTATTTATAATGTCCATTGTGTAACTTTCGTATGTATAATGTGCTTTACACACACAACATGAACTATACTCACGTTTATATTCGATTGCTAAAGCGATGCATTGTCTGGAGTTCAAAATACTAACTATGTGGATCAATTGTGTCGAATAATAACATAGACATGCTCAAATTCGATAGAATCTAGATGTCTGATGGATCAATGACCGCTCCTTACGCGAATTGCAAATATCATGATCCCATCCTAATATTTGGATACAATTTATATCTTTAATCAATGTGTAGAGCAGTCTTTTACGTGTAGTTTCACTCTCCATCGGTGGTCTCTCACACATGCTCACACACTCTCTCCCGAGGTGTCTTTCTCGCACACATGCTCTAGATATAACCCTCCCTCCCTCTCGTAACCATTTACAACTGTTTTCACTAACCTTTATCACAAGCACTCTTCCTCTCGCAAACATACACACGCACAATCCTCATCGACCCTTTCTATATACATGGACCTGCCTACGTGTCTCATGTACGCACATTATCTTTACGCCTGTCTCTCACGCATTGTCTCACACCTCTCTTCCTAATCGACGAGTATGATTCTAGCAGAGCATTCTGTAGGATGCCCCTTAAAGTTAGGTTGGATGAATAGTAATATCAGAGATAAAGGGGTTACCTTAGTCCGAGAACCTAGGGTTACAAATCCTAGCCGGCTTTGTCAGTGGACACAGAGTCCTTCACAATTCTGCTATCTTTGTCTTGTACGACTAGTCATCCATGGGTCTTCCTAAATGCGTCACGGGCCGACCAATGTGGCGCAGGACGGAACCGAACGAAGGGCCTCACCTCGACCCACCGGACCTCACGCGGTGACACACCCTCTGCCCCCACGTCTCATTATCTTCTCACACCCACACATACCAACACAAACACCACACACACAGAAAATTTCTCCTGGTGCCTCTATTCCCTCCCCCTTGCATATACACACTCAAGGGAATGGAATCTCTTGTCGTGACGTCATATTCGTCTCTCTCTCTCTAGACCACTCTCATTTCTCGTGCTATCTCTCCCACGCCCCCCCCCGTCGGCCCCTCTATCCATGCCTCTCTCGAATACGTAATACACACACATACCTCTCTAGGCCCCGCCAAATGCATCAACTACACATTCACACATGTTACATCACGTACCCCATTGATCTAAAAAGCCCTCTCTTCACGTTTATTTCGCATACAACATTCCTTTTGAATAAAGTGTGGCCAAAAAATTATTTTAGAGTTTCTACATATATACAACATTACAAAGTTATATGGAGGAGTACGAACGCTAATTTGCATTGCATGGTGCCCACAATGATATTTATTCCGCACTGTGAATTTGTATATTTTTATACTATATACAAAGTTAGTCATAATAAAGAGAAACGAAGAGCATCTCTCTCTCCATCGCATACCCCCCTGTACGCCCCTTTCACGTATGCACACAAAACTATCTCCAGGTCCTCTAAAAGTAAGCCCCCAGAAAATTCACGCATGTTTCATCTTTCTCTCGCGATATATGCAATGACGATCATTGTATTTGAAGCGAAAGCACGATACGTACATTGGACTTCAGAATCCACTCATTACGGTCACCATTTACGTTTAGTGGTTATTATACAGTCACGGGCTCACCGTACAACTCTGTATTTGCTCATGACATGACTAGTTGACCAGTTAAACGCTCCACGTGGCACCTCTAGTGTTGCATCACATTATCTCACTACCATCGTGCCCACCTGTCGACTTGTATCTACTCTACATCTACACTCTTATAAAATACATAAAATACACTCTTATAAAAAACAGAGTTGGTGATGATGGTGTGCCTGCCATCCTGCAATATAGGCCGTCCGATTTATATCTGACGGATAGGAAAGAAACTATGGCAATTTTGCAAAAAGGTACCCACACACCTCTCCACATTTGCAAATAAGGCCTTCCCTCGTTCATCCTTTTCTCTCACAAGATAAACAAGTCATACAAATGCATCTTGATGTTACGTGCAACGCACGGGCATCTTGCTAGTAAGAATGAAAACAAACGACAAAAAAATATTTGGACGGTGGTTCGAAGTCATGACCGCGGGCACAGCGGACAAGGTGGCCTTGTATTGGTATGCTGAGCCGTCTGTTTTAACACACAGGAGCTGGTGTGGTGATTATACACACACGCACGCATGCACACGAACTGCATCCACGCAACACTCACACAAACACATGCACCCACGCACGCACGCAACACTCACACGTACACACGCAGCCACGCACGCACGCAACACTCACACGCACGCAACACTCACACGCACACACGCACGCATGCATGCACACACCAGTACACCACACGACCAACACACACTCTCACGCTCAAGTGCTCAACCTACACGTGCATGCGCACACATCAGGCCCTGACAGACACATACACAACCAGGTGATTCCCGCGCACGGGTTGGAGCCTTGTCGCGCCTGCGTAAATTTGTGTTTATCTGACCTTTTGCCTATGCGAACTGACAGGTGGGACCCACAAGGAACGTGGTCAATTTAACTAGTCAACATGGCGCCACGCAGACTATTTGGCCGGTCAACAGAGTGCAATCCGATGCTGAACTGTGAGCAAGTGACCGTATAATCACCGCAAAACGTATATAGTGACCGTAATCAGCTTATTCTGAAGTTCGGTGACCGTATTACGCTTTTCTCTCTGTAGGCCCTCCAAAACTACATCTCTACACGTTCTCGCATGTTACATCTAACAACTATGCAATACAGCACTACTACTACACTCTAACACAATAAATCATATGTGTTTTTAGTTTTACTAGATATCATATTGTTACTTATAATTATTCAGTTTGCATACATTAAAATTGCCTTTGAAATGTATGGCCAGTATCATCTACCGCGCGGGAAAAATCCCGCCCTTTCCTGTTTAATCGGGTTTGTATCGATGGATCGTGCGAAACAGCAAAACTATAGTACTATACAGTACAAGTGACAGTTCACTGGGCCGTCGTGTCGTCTACTCCTCCGTCGTAAGAGTGGAGCGCTCGCTTTCATAAATCTTCTAGTCCCTTTCGCCGACATGTGGGACATCAAGCTACCGGGTCCACGTGCCATACCGGAATACAGTGCAGAGCAGCCGGGGTGAAGCACCCCAGTCATGGCGCCGGCGTAGTAATGAGCAATGAGGCGTCAAATCACAAAGCTGCACCTTTCCCGCAGTTAAGTTGGAGGGACGAAGCAACCATCACATCATTTCACTCGTTGCTGAATCCGCTTCTCCCTCATCTTCTTCAACTTAACCACGTGTTGCTTCTGCCGTTGTTCTGCCTCATGTGGGACGCGGATCGGCTTGGTAAAGCACTGACACGTGGGACCGCATGTTAGCAAACCGCCAGGACAACGTCCTCCGAAAATAAGAAGCCTAATCCTAGACTTACAAAGGGCTACGTAGCTGCTACGTATACTTTCCATCTAATCTATATATGCCCCCCTGATTTTCAGGTGGGGTGGGCCTAATCCTCTCCTTTAATCCAATCAAATAGTCCCACATCACATCAGTTCGTAACTTTACGTAAACCATTACGTGGATGTAGCATTGCTCAAATAAGAAACCTCCCCCGCCATCCGCGCGGCAAAATCACCTCCTTTTTACTAATCTTGATTCTATAATTTTTTAGATCAATATAATTGAGATTTGTATAGATAGCACACAGGAGCAAAACCAAGTGGTACGGTTAAGGGCATCCACAATGTGTAGCCAAATGTGAAAATAGCTTTTGGCATCGTGGGAACCATTGTGGACGGTGTTGCCAAAGCCAAAAAGATGGAACCGAAGCTCCCTGATTGATTGATTGAAGGAATAGAAAAATGCAACGTCTCTCCTCTTTCTCCCATGCTTGGACGCATGTAGTACAGTATAGAGCACAGAGTCTACTCCCCTGTCCCTTCTATCACAAATCACAAAGCAGTGAGGCGTCAAATCACAAAAGCACGGACGAAGCAACCATCATTTCACTCTTCGCTGACTCCGCTTCTCCATCGTCTTCTTCGAGAAACCATCTCACCGCACTAGTACTCCTAGTAGTACTAGTAAAGGACTTCCTGGATGCAAATAAGGCGGTTGTCTCGGCTTGCAGGCGGCACTTGCGAACGACTTACCGTGGTCTCCCTCAATGGTGTTCTCCGTCGAACGCACTTCGCCAAACCACCAAAAAAAGATATCGTCGACGTCACCGCAATGGGGAAGGAAGTCAAATATAGTTACTACCTCCATTTTTTTGTACACAAGGCCAGTATATCAAAATTACAATTTGCAAAGGGCCACTAACACTAATCGAGGCAAAATTGATGGGGTTAGCAACCAAGGACATTAATATCCCCTGCATGCATGCGGAAGTGAGAAGGTTGGTTTGCATGGCGCTGCATTAATCAAGCGATGAGGAGTGAGATGGTTAGCTCTTTGGTCTTTGGAGAAAAAAATACGCATTAATTGACACGTGAAACGAGGATTTGTATCGATTAAATCCCGCGAAGGAAAACCCCGCCTTTCTTTTTTAACACTAGTACTCCTAGTACGTACGTACTTATCCTGTTTGGGTCTAGGCCTTGCATTGCCAAACTTCGCCACACATTTTTGCCAAGCTTGCCTAAAGTTTTCAAAATGAGAAGGAGGTACACTTGCGCACGGCTGTCGCGGTCGCACCGCACCCTCACACGGTCGCTCCTGCACGCCGCGGTCGCACCGCACCCTCACACAGTCGCTCCTGCACGCCGCAAACCCAACCAAGGGAACGCACCCTCACTGACACGTGCTGTCGCATGTGAACAAACCAAACTCAGCCATCCTATCGCTGACACATAATTTTCGTTCATAGAGTATGTTTATCCAACCGCATGTTGGGGAGTATCCGTACGGCCCGTGCGGTGGTCTGTTGGGGAAGAAGAAGAGGTGAGGAAGAAGGAAAGAAGGGTTAGGAGACGTAGGATATTCATCCAACCGCCTGAAATGGTAGACTGACCCAAGTCAGGCGACTTGCATAACAAATATATGTTTTTACACAGCAAAAGATCCATAAAAACAACAACATAAAGAAAAACTATCACTGCTCGCGGAAAGAGACGGCCTCGTCGTCTTTGGCTGCCGGCGCGAACCAGCCGTCGCTGCCGACGTGTGTCTCCGCACCGTGGTTGTCCTCGGCCTCCAGCTACTCGTTCAAGCGGAGCGTGCGGGCGCTCTGCACGGACGAGAGCACAGCCCGGTTCAAGTCGAGGACGTCCGGTTCCGCCTGCAGGAGGGCCTCGATGGCAGCGGCATCCGCGCGCTCCGCGTCGAGTCGAGCCTCCGCCGCCCGGTTCAAGTCCAGGACGTCCGGTTCCGCCTGCAGGAGGGCGTCGATGAGAGCGGCATCCGCGCGCTCTGCGTCGAGTCGAGCCTCTGCCGCCCGGTTCAAGTCCAGGACGTCCGGTTCCGCCTGCAGGAGGGCCTCGATGGCAGCGGCATCCGCGCGCTCCGCCTCAAGTTGAGCCTCCGCCGCCCGGTTCACATCCACGACATCCGGTTCCGCCTGCAGGAGAGCCTCGATGGCAGCGGCATGCGCGCGCTCCGCGTCGAGTTGAGCCTCTGCCTCCCGGTCCTCCTTTAGTATCGCCATGTTGAACCGCTGGTCCGCCTGCACCATGGGGGACTCGGACGCCGGCACGAAGTCGACGTCCATCGTCTCATACCCATCGGGGGCCTTCTGCGCCGCGACCTCCGCCATGAACATTGGATCGGCTTCCTCCTCCTCGTAGCTTGGCTCCAGAGAACTCGGGGATTGGCCCGCCGCAAAGCGAGCTTGGGAACGGAGGTCTGTGGCGCCGACCGCCGCCGCGATTTCTGCGCGGCGCTCCGGCGTCAGCATCTTGTAGTAAGTGATCTTGCGGCGCACCATGGCTTTCCGGCGAACTAGGGGACGCTTGATGCGGGCTAGGGGATCGAAAGGTGGGGGAATGGGCTGGAGATTTGGTGTGGTTTTAGGGCAGTGGCTGGCGTAGGCCGAGCAGCGAAGGTTCTGGTGTGAATAGTGGTTCCGGTGACGACCGGTCAATCGGTTTTGACTGTACATCGCTCTTGTCGCGTTCGCGTTGCAGCCCGGCACGCTGGACCCTCCACGTCGCTCACCGAATGGAACGCGCTTCGTCTTGCGTTTTCGCTCGCTTGTGGGACCGCAGTTGAGAGCAAACCGACGTCCCTCCCCCTCCCCCGCCCGCGTCATTTATTATACCACCACTCCCTCCGTTTTATGCGGAGTAAATAAAAACAGAGGGAGTATACTACGGATGAGGATCCCCTGACGTGGCCGAACCCATTGAGTAACTGACATGCGGGGCCTAGCAAGCATGGGGTCCGCCAGTAAGTGACCGAAAGGGAGGGTAAGGCAGGGATACCTACGTCAGAGGATCCACTTCCACTATACTACTTTGACCAAATGTTAGAGTAATAATATATGACATGCAACTTACACAAATGTTAGAGTAATAATATATGACATGCAACTTACACAAAGCATACAGGGTCTAATGCGTTTTTCGAGGCTAACTTTGACCAAATGTTAGAGTAATAATATATGACATGCAACTTACACAAAGCATACGGTCAAATTCGTATGTGAAAGGAGTTTCCAATGATATAATTTTCACATTATACATCTCATGTACTATTAATCTTGTCAATAGTCAAATTGGAAACCATCTCGAGTACAAATCTAGGAGTACGTACGAATCTAACAATATTGATTGGGCGTTGTTGAATGTTGATACCTTTTTGATCAAAGTAGAGATACTTTGACTACACATAAAACTTATATGTAAACTAGAAAGGATAGGGGGAGTATATTGTACGTTCAAAAACGAAACGAACATTGAATACCCTTTATATATGATTTGCGGATGCTATGATCACCGGTTCAAAATTTTGAATCCGCCTTAGGTATCACGTGCCCCCACTCGTTCCCTCTCGATTTCATCTCGGGGTCCGGAGATCTATTGAAAGAGGACTAGGGTGGGTACATGCGAATGATACTCGGCGGAATGTTCAAATGAGGCATGCGGGAGGATGGACTCGACTGGAGGGCGACATGATCGATGGAGAAGAGGGTTGGAGAGGAATGAGAAATAAGCAAACGCCACATGATTATACTTGAACGGCTCAAATAAACAATAAGTTGTCTCGCTTGGCCTACATAGTGAAAGGCCTAATGCGCAACGCGGAGCACTGACGCTCGAATATGGCCGGGAAAACAGGGAAACCGACATGTGGGGCACACCCGTCGGGACGACGTAGCGCAGACTAGTCCAATGGAGGAGCTGGCCCACGACCTCCTCGCCACCGACAACCGTTCATGTGGGTCGTTGGGGCCAACAACGGGGCGCAGCTCCAGCACCGCCTCTGGACACGGCGACCGCGGTGAGCGACACGCTCATATCGTCGCTAGACACGGTCGGTTTCAGTGTGCCGAGGGTGGCGTTAGTGCTGTGGCACGACCAACGGTATGTTTGGTTTGTGCCCAAGGTTGCCCCATCAAAGCATTGGGTAGCCAAAATTTTGGTTGAGGTATTGGTTGCCCATGATTTGGCCGACATTGGCAAGAAAAATGAACTAGAGTTGGCTAGAGTTCATTGGCATGCCAAAGAAATGGCAACCATCCAAACAAAGACCAATCTTTGGGTCATGACCAAAATTTTGGTTGAGGTATTGGTTGCCCATGATTTGGCCGACATTGGCAAGAAAAATGAACTAGAGTTGGCTAGAGTTCATTGGCATGCCAAAAAAATGGCAACCATCCAAACAAAGACCAATCTTTGGGTCATGACCAAAATTTTGGTAAGGTGCACTTTGGCCACAATCCAAACACACCCCAACACCCGGCTCGTCGAGGATGCACGGGGCGCCGCGACGCGTCCGCGGAGTGGTGTAGCGCGGCCAACTGCATCCTCTGGACCTGAGACCATGCCGGGTCGTCTTGCTTTTTCAATGACATGCGGGGATCGCATGTGAGCAAAGGGCATCTCCAACGTTGCCACGACCGCAGCTGACTACCCTGGCACACCAAAACCCTCGTCCCTCGCGCCGTCGCGCGGTGCGTTCCCAGCCGGCGCCAGCTGCCCGCATTCATGCCGTCCGTTCGTATGTCGTCGTTAAGAGGCTCGGTGCCCGAGGAACCAACTCCGGCGACTTAATGACGCACCCGGACGCTTGGCCTCACCGGAATGCGCTACTTAAAGCGGCAACGCCCAGCTAACCTCCACACCATAGCGCATCGTCCTCCTACCTGGCACCACATCCGCCATGACCGCAAGTGCGAACGCTCTGCGGGAGAGCTTGTCTTCGGGGATGAAGCTCGAGGTCGCCGCCCTCGCTCAAGTCGCCTCTCGCGACGCAATAGCGGCGTAGCCGGACGCGGACGCGACCGCACAAGCGGTGGCCACGCTGGCGGCCGACGACGGGAGCACCGTCAGCCACGCGTCCTACTTGCCGCCGTCCAACGTCCGGCACCGCCGAGGTCGGGGACTCCTCCGAGGATGAGTAGGGCATGGGAGGCGGCAGGGCATGGTGTGCCAACTGGCCGGTCCGTATCCCGTGTTCTACTCTTCCTCGCCGGAGACCGCACCTTCACTTCACGGGTCTTGAACCCCGCCCCCGTACATAGAGATCGCAGATGGAGGACGTCGGTCGCCGCCGTAGAATAGGTTTAGGGTCGGGTTTCTTTTATTTTTCTGTCCTATAAAAGTTCGAAATGTAATGAAAATCTGCCGTGTTTGCATTAATCTCGGCCGGTGTATATGAACTTTCACAATAATATACATATTGTAGGAGTACTAGCAAGATGCCCGTGCGTTGCACGGAAGATCAAGATCTTGTGGGAGAAAAGGATGAACGAGGGAAAGCCTTATCTGCAAATGTGGAGAGGAGTGCGGGTAAATTGTCATAGTTTCCTTCCTATCCGTTAGATATAGATCGGACGGCCTATATTGCAGGATGACAGGCACACCATCATCACCAACTCTGCTTTTTATTGAACCGAGACAAATCTAACATGCGAAGTAAAATAAACACATAGGGTCTATACATACACAAATTATCTTAGGCACTCCAATAGTACGTCCACTACACATTCACGCATTTCACATCTTTCTACATCTACGGGAACCTACGAAAGGGTTAACGTAAATTGCCTCTCTCTCTCCTCCCCTGATTTTCATGGTGGTGGGCCCCTCCCTCCCCCAATCTACAATCAACAGCTCACACGTTTCACATTACGTTAATTACGTAACTGGGATTACGTAGGTGTAGCATTACTCGTCCTAAAAAACCCAACTAAGCCAACCTCCCAGCATATCGCGCGGGAAAAGACCCGGCCGCGCCGTTTTAGTCGGGATTACCGGATTACTAGTAGTAGTATCGATGGATCGCGCGAAGCAACAAATTTTTTTGAGGGGGCGAAGCACCTAGTTTAAAAGGAAAAAAGGCGGTACACTCACAGCACTCCTGTCGCGGTCGCATTGCACCCCACACACGTTCGGTCCTGCACACGGCTCACGCAAACGGAACGCGCTTCGGCTTGCCTCTTCACTGACACGTGGGACTGCACTTGGAGAAACCGACCATGCGCCAAACTCCCCCCGCCCACCGCGCGAAAATCCTCCCCCCCCCACACCCAAAAATTCCCCCCAAATCCGATTCAACCGCCCTTCGGCCAACTAGCCAATAATATTCCCCAAACCCCCTCCCCCCTGTCCCCCTCCACTCCATTCGCTCCGCCAAAGCCGCCCTCCCCGCCGCGCCGATACGTCGGCGCCGCGGTTCGGCGATCCTCTCGCTCCCACAGTACGCTCTCGTAGACTGCCGTCCTCTAGCCGCGCCGCCACCTCTGGCTACGTTCTTGTGGAGGCGCACGGCGGTCAGCGCCGCCACCGCTGGCGACGTTCGTGTGGAGACGCACGGCGGTCAGCTTCTCCCACGGTACGCGCATTCTAGACTGAGGCCCCGTTCATGTCGGTGTAGCGCTGAATGTTAGCTGATAGACGCTGTTAATCTCACTGTTTGCCGAAGTAGTTTACTGTCAATATGCTCTGCTTAAGAAGCTTCCTTGCCCTGTTCTGCACTCAATCTGCTTAGCTGAGATGGCATGCCAAGGCCGATTAGTTGCTAAAATATCCTGCCATATATTTATTGTGACGTAGATTGCCATGGTCTAGTAGCCAATCTGTTAGGTGAAATAGCTCTACACCGTTTTATACTCGATCTTTGTTGCTGCGATGGCCTTCGATAGTTCGATGGCTGTGTGCTCGGCCTCATTGACTGCTGAAACAGCCTGCCATAATTTGGCACTCAAATCTGTTTGCTGAATTAGCTTTACATATATTTCGTTACTTAGATCTGCTCGTCCAAATATCTTGCCATAGCTTTAGACATCGACCTAGGTATTTTTTTCTGGACTTCATAAAAAAGCATATATGTTTTTCCTGTAATATCTAGTAGAAGAACTAATTTGTATGTCTAACAGATGGACAGGACTTGGATAACTTCTGCTCGAAGATTCTCCGCTGCATATGTCGAGGGGGTTGAAAACTTCATGAACTTTATCAGAGCTGAGTACGGTGGTCCGAAATCAGATGTGCTCTGCCCGTGTAGCAGTTGTATGAATTCAGTTACAAGACCCCAGTCAACTGTGCAAAATCATCTACACTTGTATGGGATGTCGGTCACATATACTAGGTGGGTTCATCATGGTGAAGCTGTGAACGTCAATGTTATTGACTACGTGGAAGCAGCAGATCACCATCTTGATCTGCCTGATGCTCAGGTGGAAGAGGAGGAGGAGGTGGTGGTGGCGGAGCCAGTGAGTTTGACCAACATTGAAACAATGCTACGAAATGCTCGTGCATTCCGTGAACTTTCACCTGCAGAAGAAAAACGGTGGGCCCGCATGTTGGAACAATGCAACGTTGCTGTCACCCCAGGAAATAAGCTGTCAGTATTCTCAGCTATGGTCACCTTTCTTCAGGTGAAGACATCTGAGCGGATGACCAACAAATCATTCGATGCGATGTTGGCTGCTTTCCGCAAATCTTTCCCAGATGCGTCTGAGCTGCCACACACCTACAGTAAAATGAAGAATTTCCTTCGTGCAGTTGGAATTGGATATGATATGATCCATGTTTGTAAGAATAATTGTGTTCTGTTCCGAAAGGATTATGCCAACTTAAGTGAATGCCCGAAATGCAAATCATCAAGATGGAAAGATGGCGATGCTGTGAAGAGGATTCCTCATAATGTTCTGAGACATTTTCCAATTATACCAAGATTGCAGAGGTTGTTTCATGATGCTGAAACAAGAGAGGATGTACTGTGGCATTCTAGGAACCAGGAGTACAGAGATCAGAATGTAATGAGCCATCCATCTCATGGTAGTGAGTGGAAAAGCTTCAATGATAAACACAAAGAGTTTGCTGCTGGCCCGAGACACATTAGACTTGGCTTAGCTTCAGATGGATTTAACCCATTTGGCCACCAGAGCGCCACATATAGCATGTGGCCAGTGCTTCTTATCCCTTACAACATGCCTCCAAATGTCTGCACCAAAGAATCAAACTACATGATGGCCTTGCTCATCCCAGGTCCAAAAAGTCCTGGAAAGGATTTTGATTTGTTCATGGAGCCTCTTGTGGAGGAACTTCAACAGCTATGGAAGGGTGTTCTCACTCGAGACCTATATAGCAGCCCACCAGCTGATTTCTTTCTGCGTGCTGTTATAATTTGGTGCATCCATGATTATCCGGCTTTGGGCACTATGTCAGGGTGAATGACACATGGTTACAATGCATGTGTTCGCTGTGACAGGAATCCGCTGTCATACGCAATACTTAGCAAGATCTGTTACATTGGACACCGCTGTTTCCTTGCCAAGGACAAGCCGCATCCTAGAAAATACCGAAGACATGTGTTCAATGCAAAGCATGAAAACCGTGATGCGCCAAAGAGGCTCACCGCCGATGAGTTGCAAGTGGAATTAGAGAAGGTCAGGCATATTACACCAGGAAACCATCTTGGTAATGGTAGCGGGAAAAGGAAGCATGGCAGGGTAGAAGAGAGATTATTGTTTACCCACAGGTCCACTTTGTGGGACTTGGAGTATTGGAAAGATTTGGATCTGCGGCATAATCTTGATGTGATGCAGATCGAGAAAAATATATGTGACAGCATTATCGGCACACTTCTTAATATTGAAGGCAAGACGAAAGATACCTTAAAATCTAGGATTGATTTGACACACCTGGGTATCAGAAAGGATTTGCAGGTGCAAGATGAAGGTAAACCAGGGGATATGGCACCAGCTGTGTACGTCTTGGACAATGTAAAAAGAAAATAATTCTGCGAGGTCCTGTCACGTGTGAGATTCCCACATGGATTTGCTTCCAACCCTGAAAGGGGAGTCAGTGCAGATGGAAACAAGGTACAAGGGTTGAAAACTCATGACTGCCACGTCCTGCTTCAAAGGGTTTTACCTGTTATCCTTAGAGGAGGCCGCCCTGACTTATACAGAGCAGTTGCAGAGTTGGGGCAATTCTTCAGGGAACTCTGCAGTAGGAATATCAGGATAGATGCTTTGGAGCGTCTTAGAGACAAGATACCAACTATCCTATGCGACCTTGAGAAGATATATCCTCCAGCCTTCTTTGATGTGATGTGCATTTGGCTGTTCATCTACCTGATGAGGCACTACTTAGAGGTCCAATACAGTATGGCTGGATGTACCCTATTGAAAGGCGGCTAGGCACTTTCAAGGGCTATGTTAGGAACAGAGCTAGACCCGAGGGTTCCATTGCAGAGGCCTACATTGCTACAGAAGCGTTGACATTCTGCTCAAAATACATTGAAACAGCTGATCAGCTTAGCAAAGAGGTGGGTGAAGACAATCCCGGGCTCAAAGTTTTTGATTATTCTGTTCGAGTTACAGGGAAGAGTCGACAAGAGGACAAACCTAAAGATTTGGACAAAATGGTTTGGTATGTGTTGAATAACTGTCCTGAGATACTACCTTATATCAAGTAAGTGCAGTACTGCAGCTTATACATCGTAATCTACTAAACTTGCAGCACATTCTTATATATTTAGATGTTTGACGCGATCACTATGTTGTGCAGCGTCTACAAAGAGGAGTTACTGCCGCAAAATCCAAGAAACATTGACAAACTGGTTATGGCAGGATTTGCGAAATGGTTCAAGAACCATGTAAGCTTTTGAAGTGCATTGTCAGTTTTTTTAATATATTGAGTACATAAGATGATCAGCTTGTCTATTTTCTAACCATAGGTTAAGAAGATGCGGGAGGATGGGCAGGCAGTTGATGATGCCCTTTACTCACTAGCAATGGGTCCTGATACTCGGGTAAGACATTATGAATCTTGCGTTGTTGGAGATGTGCGCTACAACACCCTTGCACGAGACGAAGGCAGGAAGACACAAAACAGTGCCATCATGAGCATGGATACGTATGACAAAGAGACAACTGAAATGTATGCTAACATAATAGACATTGTTCAGTTGCAGTATATCTCCAGTTTCGAGGATCATCGGTGTGTGGTTCTGTTGTGTTGTCGTTGGTATAACCTGTTTTCCAGGATCGCAAAACCCAGAGCTGATGATTATTTCAAATCCATCAATGTCAAGGCGGCGTACCAGACCAACGAGCCTTTTATTTTGGCAAATCAAGCAACACAGATATATTTCTTGGAAGACACATTTGCACATAGCGATGACTGGAGAGTATTGCAAAGGTTTGAGCAGAGGAATTCGTTTAATGAAGTTGCACAACAAGATGATGCTTACACTGCTCCTGATGTACAAGATAACACAGATGTTCCTAATATCTTTGAGAACCATCACGTCAATGACGCCGGCGAAAAGATTGCCTGTCGTGCTGTGGACATACAAGAGTTGATCAAGAAGAAGCCAACGTTCGAGGACGTTGAGGACAAAGAAGAAGATGACACCGTGGGGAATTACGATTCAGACTGATACACATGGCGAAGATGTTGACGCTGCTGCTGCAGATGATGATTACATTGCTTTTGTCGTATTTGCCTATCAGAAGACGTTTTTTATCTACTATGTGAAATTATGTTTGCTATGACAACTGAAACCTGATGAACATGTTGTTTAGTATTTTGCTGTGAGAACATCACTTGTTATGTATGCTGATTTGTGTTTGGTGATTGTATGACAACTAAAACATGATAACATTGTTGTTTAGTTGTACTCATATTTGGCTGTGAAACTTGAATTTGATGACATAGTTTGCTGTTGGACTGCAATTTGCTCGACGTCTTCGAATGAGAACAAAGCTGACCCAACAGGGCCTCTGCTATTTATTTATTTATATGAGCAAAAGGGGATACCCCCTGATTTCCGTTAATAGAAATCATTAGATGTTCACAACACTACGCCCAGCCTGCTACACAAGTTTCATTCATTACTAGTTTCAGCAAATTGCTCATGTCGTAGCCACTGAATACATCACGAGTGCTACATACACTGCAAATAAAGAGACAATCATCCTACAGAGCACATCAATTTTACCCATTATCTTCACAAGCTCTTTCATCTCCTCATTGCTGTCAAGGCCATTCAGCAGCTGTTGCTTGGCCATGATCAGAGGAACTGCATCTTTAACCTTCTGCTCTGCATCTTCCTCTTCTGTCGTTCCTTCAGTTACTTGTCCAACACCCCAACCTGCTGGTATTGGGATTCCTCGGCTAACCAAATAATCAGCGTAGTTGCATTCCCCCACATCAGTAACTTCCCAGAAATACAAATCACACGAATCTTCCCTTTTCTGCACGAATCAAATTGGAAGATCATCAACCAAACTATTAAAAAAATCAGCAACTGAAAGCAGCAGAACAACACTTAAACCTATTATTACCCCATGATTCGGGCATTTGTAGAAGACTCGGCCAGGGTTGCTGATTGTGGTTGAGACGCGACGGATGACTCTGCATGATTAGCAGCAGTGGCACCACACCAACGGCAGCGGGTTGCGATGAGCAATCGGCTGCGGTGCACGTGCCGGCGGGGGTGTGATGAGACCCACAGGCGATGGTACGGGTGGCGACTTGGCACATATCTGGTTGTTGCCTGCTGAAGAGCAGGTGGACGAGAAGCCAGCGGACATGGTTGCTGCGGCCAGAGCTTCTGATGCTAGGCAGAGTAAGTAGAGAAGAGGAGAAGCGAATGTTGGATATGTCAGTTTCATTACTTGCAGAGTGGCATAGCACCATATATAGTCATAATCTAGGTTTGGATTCGAACCAGCTACAGGAGGGACCTCCTTGTTTTGCGAAAAAATTATTTCTCCACCTGACAGCTGGGACCCACCGGCTGTATCTTCGCACGGAAGGAAGTGCCTCCTTGTTTTGCGAAAAAAATTATTCATACCGTTGACAGGTGGGACCCGTCAGATTTGGTGACTGACTTGTGGGCCTACTAAGCGGACGTGTACGCACGGCTTTTTCAACTTAATCAATAAATGATTCTAGCAGCTGGACCGTTGGATGTTAATCCAACAGCCGTGCTCCTTCTTCAACCTCTGTTCTTGCTCCTGTCTCCCGTGGGCGGCACCGCGGTTGTGCTGCCGCGCACCCGAACCAGTGAAGTTTCCCACTCCTCTCCATCTGCGACTCCACTGCCCCGTCTTCCCCATCTTCGGGCCGTTCCAGTCTGGGTGCGCTCGGCACGGTGTGGTCAACGTGGTCAACAACCGAGAGTCATCGAAAGATGACTGTACGTGAGAGGCAGACAGTGGGGACGCACCACGCCCATGGACGCATGCATGCAACGGAACGCGGCGAGGTCAACATGGTCAAGGAACGACTTCCATCGGAAGTATACTGTACGTGGAGAGTCTCAGCTGGGTCCACGGCCGCAGCAAGTAAGTGCCTCCTTATTACGCGGAAAATAATGATTCCTCCAACTGACAGCAGGGACCCACTGGACGGGCCACCGTATTTTGCGAAAAAAACATTTGCCCCCTGACAGCTGGGACCCACCTGACGGGCCACCGTATTTTGTGAAAAAAACGTTCCCCCCGCTGTCAGCTCGGACCCACCGGAAGTGCCTCCTTATTACGCACAAAAAATGAATACTCCCCCGGCTAGCTGGGACCCACCTTGGTGGGAGGCTGACTTCTGGGCCTACTAAGTTGACGGGGACGAAGGGCTTTGTCAACTTAGTCAATATGAACGATTCTAGCTCCAGTGACCGTACGATGTCCATCCAACGGCCGTAGTGCTTCTTCAACCTCTGCTCTTCTTGCTCCAGCCGCCCAAAGCAGCGCCGGTCGTGCCGCATGCTCCTGCCTCCCGTGGCCCGCTGTGCTGCCATGGAGGCCTCACCGCCCCCTACTATTCCCACCGCTGGCCAGGCCCTGCGGCGACGGCAGCCTCACACCGCAGCCGAACCAGTGAACCCTCGTACTCCTCTCCGCGCGGGCTTCCACTGCCGCGTCTTCCCCGGCTCCGCGTCGTCCCCTTCCCAGGCCTCGCCGTCGTCCACCACCGTGGTGCTCTCCGCGCGGCGTGGTCAACATGGTCAAGGAACGACTTCCATCGGAAGAGTACTGTACGTGGAGAGGCTGACAGCTGGGTCCATGGCCACAGCCCAGTTTTTTTGTGATTTGCCAAGTAAGTCACTTTGTCAGGCCTGTTGGGCTGCAAATCTTTCAAGACGAGGAGAGCTTTCGTTCGGCTGGCCGAGAAAATGGCCCATCAATAATGAGAAATGGGCTGTACATTTTTAAAACACATCAAACCGGCAATTAGTTTCAAATATCTTTTTTTCGAGATTTTAAATTACATTAATTTTTATGCGTGGAGAATTTGTTGGATTTTATATTGATATACATTTATTTTTAAAATCAGTTTGAATGTGAGTCGAAATTTCGGAATTAAAAACAGTTCGGACCGCACCGAGATATGCAAAATTTCGTATAATTTTTTAACCGTGGCCACAATATGGGCTGTAATGCTAACAAAAAGAATATGGGCTCCAAAAAAATCTTAATAATTAGCAAATGGGCTGTAAATTATTAGAAATAATGGCAGATGGGCTGTATGCTGTTTTCCACAGATTTGAGGCTTTCCTAAAAAAAAGGTTGACGCACAAGCAGTGACTGTTGGATGGCCATCCAACAGCCGTCGTGCTTCTTCAATCTCTGCTCTTCCTGCTCCAGCCGCTCAAACAAGCACCGGCGGGACTGCCTGCTCCCTCCTTCCCGCGGCCGGCTCTGCTGCCCCGCAGGCCTCACCGCACCACCGTACTCCCATCGCTGGCCTAGCCATCCCTCTACTCACCCACACCTGCTGTTATTCTCCGGTGACGGCAGACGAACCAGTAAACCCTCGTACAGTCGTACTCTCCTCCGCGTGGGAAACAACTGCCGAGTCTTCCCTGCCTCCGTGTCGTTCCCTTCCTAGGCCTCGCCGTCGTCCACCGCCCTGGTGCTCTCGGCGCGGCCTGGTCACCGTGGTCAACAACCGACATGCATTTGAAGTGGACTGTACGTGGAGAGGCCGACAGCTGGGTCCACGGCCGCACGCAAGGAAATGCCTCCTTATTATGCGCAAAATAATGATTCCTCCACCTGACATCAGGGACCCACCGAGAGGGCCTCTGTATTTCACGAAAAAACGTTACCGCCGCTGACAGCTTGGACCCACCAGCTATATCTTCGCACGCAAGGAAGTGCCTCCTTATTACGCACAAAAAAATGAATACTCCCCCGGCTAGCTGGGACCCACCATGGTGGGAGGCTGACTTGTGGGCCTACTAAGTTGACTGGGACGGGGGCCTTTGTCAACTTTAGTCAATATGAACTATTCTAGCTCCAGTGACCGTACGATGTCCATCCAACGGCCGTAGTGCTTCTTCAACCTCTGGTCTTCTTGCTCCAGCTGCCCAAAGCAGCGCCGGTGGTGCCGCATGCTCCTGCCTCCCGTGGCCGGCTGTGCTGCCGCGGAGGCCTCACCGCCCCCTACTATTCCCACCGCTGGCCAGGCCCTGCGGCGACGGCAGCCTCACACCGCAGCTGAACCAGTGAACCCTCGTACTCCTCTCCGCGCGGGTTTCCACTGCCGCGTCTTCCCCGGCTCCCCGTCGTCCCCTTCCTAGGCCTCGCCGTCGTCCACCGCCCTGGTGCTCTCGGCGTGGCGTGGTCAACGTGGTCAGGGAACGACTTCCATCGGACAGATGGGTCCACGGCCGCAGCAAGGAAGTGCCTCCTTATTACATGCAAAATAATTATTCCTCCACCTGACAGCGGGGACCCTTCGGGCGGGTCACCGTATTTCGCGAAAAAAATGTTTGCCCCTGACTGCTGGGACCCACCAGCTACATCTTCGCACGCAAGGAAGTGCGTCCGGGCAAAAAAACGATTCGCCCCCCTGACTGCTGGGACCCACCAGCTACATCTTCGCAGGCAAGGAAGTGCCTGACAGTCGGGACCCACCTGGTCGAAGCGTACGTAGCGTTGTCATTCTGGTCGTGAACGTGTACGTACATATATACTGGTGGATGTAGAGGCGCGCACGTGTCGTAGTAGAGGCGTGTACGTGTCGTAGTAGAGGCGCGCACGTAGCATGTACACGTATGTACAGCGGCCAGCGTGCAAGAAAGAAAATACGGCCACGTATGTGTACATACGGGTGGGGTCTCGAACGCCTACTCGCGCATACGTACGGCCAGGGCTCGTGTACATGGCTGGGTCGGAATGGAGAAACAGCGTCGTCGTTGTGTTCATGGGAGCCAACCGGATGGGTCGGAACGGAATGCGTCGTCGTGTTCATCGGGAGGGCTTGGACGGAACAGCCAATGGAAACGAGGCCTGGCGTACCGCAGAACGGAGGAAACGGCCTTGTGTTCGACCGGCCACGTTTGAAACGGGATCCTGTTCATCGGGAGGGGTCTGGCGTACCGCAAAATGGAGGAAACGGACCTCCTACGGTCGAAACGGGGGTCCTGTTGATCGGGAGGGGTGTTGCGTACCGCAAAACGGGGGAAACGGACTTGTGTTGGAGCGCTACGGTCGAAACAGGGGTCCTGTTCATCGGGAGGGGTGTGGCGTACCGCAAAACGGGACTCCACGGGATACTGTTCATCTCCACCGTCGACCCCCTGCAGCCTCCACGGGCTACTGTTCATCCACCATCGACCTCCTCCAGCCTCCACCTGCGACTGTTCATCCACGGGCTCCTGTTCATTCATCCTCCACCACGCGCTACTCCACCGGCTACTGTTCAACCAGCCCTCTCCACGGGCTCCTCTTCAACCACCCCTCCACGGGCTACTGTTCATCCAGCCCTCCACCGTCTACTGTTCATTCTGCCCTCCACGGGGTGGTCCTGTTCATCCTGCCCTCCACGGGGTCCTGTTCATCCAGCCCCAACCGGCTCGATCGATCGGGGTCCTGTTTATCCAGAGGCAACACCACGGGGTCCTGTTCATCCACCCCCACCGGGAACTGTTCATCCAAACCCCCCAGCAACGCTCACTGTTCATCCAGAGGCAGCATCGATCGGCTTCAGTTAGCAGCAGTAGCGAAGGAATCGCTCGATCGGGTTCAGTTAAAAGCCATCGATCGATCGCTCGGGTTCAGTAACGCGTAGCCTGCAGTGTAATCGCTCGGGTTCAGTTAGAGCCCAACACCTCGCTCGGGTTCAGTTAGAGCCAACGCCTCGCACACACGCGCGTACGTGTACGAGAGAAACGCGCATCGCTCGGCCCCCGACCTCCCACCGTAACCGGGAACTCCCCAAAATTTTCCTCCCCCTTGCTTCTACCATGGTTTTTTCCGTCATGGACGGCCCAAAGAATGTCATGCAGTTGCGTCTCCGGCCTGTCCAAGACGAAAAGCCCATTTTCTGTCATGATTTTTTGTCATAGAAGTAGGAGCCCACCACATCTATGATGATACTGGGTTTTTTCACAATTATCGTCATAGAAGTGTCATATGTATGACAGAAAAAATTTCGTTCGGCCCAAAATGTCACGAATGTGTCTTTTTTTGTAGTGCTTGTTTGATGCGAGACGGTTATTCATTTAAATTAGAGAATAATGGTTGTTCTATTTATATGAGTAATATCTTTTATGGTCATGCACCCTTGAAGAGTGGTCTATTTATATTAAATCTTGATAGTAGTGATACACATATTCATAATATGAAGCCAAAAGATGCAGAGTTGATAATGATAGTGCAACTTATTTGTGGCACTGCCGTTTAGGTCATATTGGTGTAAAGCGCATGAAGAAACTCCATTCCGATGGACTTTTGGAATCACTTGATTATGAATCACTTGGTACTTGCGAACCATGCCTCTTGGGCAAGATGACTAAAACGCCGTTCTCCGGAACTATGGAGCGAGCAACAGATTTGTTGGAAATCATACATACTGATGTATGTGGTCCAATGAATGTTGAGGCTCGCGGCGGGTATCGTTATTTTCTCACCTTCACAGATGATTTGAGCAGATATGGGTATATCTACTTAATGAAACATAAGTCTGAAACGTTTGAAAAGTTCAAAGAATATCAGAGTGAAGTAGAAAATCATCGTAACAAGAAAATAAAGTTTCTACGATCTGATCGTGGAGGAGAATATTTGAGTTACGAGTTTGGTCTTCATTTGAAACAATGCGGAATAGTTTCGCAACTCACGCCACCTGGAACACCACAACGTAATGGTGTGTCCGAACGTCGTAATCGTACTTTACTAGATATGGTGCGATCTATGATGTCTCTTACTGATTTACCGCTATCATTTTGGGGTTATGCTTTAGAGACGGCTGCATTCACGTTAAATAGGGCACCATCTAAATCCGTGAGACGACGCCTTATGAAATATGGTTTGGAAAGAAACCAAAGTTGTCGTTTCTTAAAGTATGGGGTTGCGATGCTTATGTGAAAAAGCTTCAACCTGATAAGCTCGAACCCAAATCGGAGAAATGTGTCTTCATAGGATACCCAAAGGAAACTGTTGGGTACACCTTCTATCACAGATATGAAGGCAAGACTCTTGTTGCTAAATTTGGATCCTTTCTAGAGAAGGAGTTTCTCTCAAAAGAAGTGAGTGGGAGGAAAGTAGAACTTGATGAGGTAACTGTACCTGCTCCCTTATTGGAAAGTAGTTCATCACAGAAACCGGTTCCTGTGACACCTACACCAATTAGTGAGGAAGCTAATGATGATGATCATGAAACTTCAGATCAAGTTACTACCGAACCATGTAGGTCAACCAGAGTGAGATCCGCACCAGAGTGGTACGGTAATCCTGTTCTGGGGGTCATGTTACTAGACCATGACGAACCTACGAACTATGAGGAAGCGATGATGAGCCCAGATTCCGCAAAATGGCTTGAGGCCATGAAATCTGAGATGGGATCCATGTATGAGAACAAAGTGTGGACTTTGGTTGAGTTGCCCGATGATCGGCAAGCCATCGAGAATAAATGGATCTTCAAGAAGAAGACAGACGCTGACGGTAATGTTACTATCTACAAACCTCGACTTGTTGCAAAAGGTTTTCGACAAGTTCAAGGAGTTGACTACAATGAGACCTTCTCACCCGTAGCGATGCTTAAGTCCGTCCGAATCATGCTAGCAATTGCCACATTTTATCATTATGAAATTTGGCAAATGGATGTAAAGACTGCATTCCTGAATGGATTTCTGGAAGAAGAGTTGTATATGATGCAACCTGAAGGTTTTATCGATCCAAAGGGTCCTAACAAAGTGTGCAAGCTCCAGCGATCCATTTATGGACTGGTGCAAGCCTCTCGGAGTTGGAATAAACGCTTTGATAGTGTGATCAAAGCATATGGTTTTATACAGACTTTTGGGGAAGCCTGTATTTAAAAGAAAGTGAGTGGGAGCTCTGTAGCATTTCTAATCTTATATGTGGATGACATATTGTTGATTGGAAATGATATAGAATTTCTGGATAGCATAAAAGGATACTTGAATAAGAGTTTTTCAATGAAGGACCTCGGTGAAGCTGCTTACATATTGGGCATCAAGATCTATAGAGATAGATCAAGACGCTTGATACGTCTCCAACGTATCTATAATTTTTGATTGCTCCATGCTATATTATCTTCTGTTTTGGACATTATTGGGCTTTATTATACACTTTTATATTAATTTTGGGACTAACCTATTAACCGGAGGCCCAGCCCAGAATTGTTGTTTTTTGCCTATTTCAGAGTTTCGCAGAAAAAGAATATCAAACGGAGTCCAAACGGAATGAAACCTTCGGGAACGTGATTTTCGGAACGAAAGTGATCCAGAGGACTTGGACCCTACGTCAAGAAAGCTACCAGGAAGCCACGAGGTAGGGGGCGCGCCTACCCCCCTCGTGGGCCCCACGTTGCTCCACCGACGTACTCCTTCCTCCTATATATACCTACGTACCCCCAAACTACCAGATACGGAGCCAAAAACCTAATTCCACCGCCGCAACCTTCTGTACCCATGAGATCCCATCTTGGGGCCTGTTCCGGAGCTCCGCCGGAGGGGGCATCGGTCACGGAGGGCTTCTACATCAACACCATAGCCTCCCCGATGATGTGTGAGTAGTTTACCTCAGACCTTCCAGAAGTTTTCAAGTTTTGTGTTGTGAAGTTTTCAAGTTTTGGGTGAAAGATTTTGAGAGTCTTAAATAGCATGGTAATTTGCTTAAATAATCCTAATATGCTAGGTATTCAAGATTAGTAAAAACTTTCTTATGAGTGTGTTGAATACTAAGAGAAGTTTGATGCTTCATGATTGTTTTCAGACATGGAGGTAGTGATATTAAAGTTGAGCTAGTTGAGTAGTTGTGAATTTGAGAAATACTTGTGTTGAAGTTTGCAAGTCCCGTAGCATGCACGTATGGTAAACGTTATGTAACAAATTTGAAACATGAGGTGTTCTTTGATTGTCCTCCTTATGGGTGGCGGTCGGGGACGAGCGATGGTCTTTTCCTACAATCTATCCCCCTAGGAGCATGCGCGTAGTGCTTGATTTTTGATGACTTGTAGATTTTTGCAATAAGTATGTGAGTTCTTTCTGACTAATGTTGAGTCCATGGATTATACGCACTCTCACCTTTCCACCATTGCTAGCCTCTTCGGTACCGTGCATTACCCTTTCTCACATTGAGAGTTGGTGCAAACTTCGCCGGTGCATCCAAACCCCGTGATATGATACGCTCTTTCACACATAAACCTCCTTATATCTTCCTCAAAACAGCCACCATACATACCTATTATGGCATTTTTATAGCCATTCCGAGATATATTGCCATGCAACTTTCCACCATTCCATTTATCATGACACATTCATCATTGTCATATTGCTTTGCATGATCATGTAGTTGACATAGTATTTGTGGCAAAGCCACTGTTTATAATTCTTTCATACATGTCACTCTTGATTCATTGCATATCCCGGTACACCGCCGGAGGCATTCATATAGAGTCATACTTTGTTCTAGTATCGAGTTGTAATCATTGAGTTGTAAATAAATAGAAGTGTGATGATCATCATTTTCTAGAGCATTGTCCCAAGTGAGGAATAAAAAAAAGAGAAAGGCCATAAAAAAGGCCCAAAAATGAGAGAAAAAGAGAGAAGGGACAATGTTACTATCCTTTTACCACACTTGTGCTTCAAAGTAGCACCATAATCTTCATGATAGAGAGTCTCTTGTTTTGTCACTTTCATATACTAGTGGGAATTTCTCATTATAGAACTTGGCTTGTATATTCCAACAATGGGCCTCCTCAAGTGCCCTAGGTCTTCCTGAGCAAGCAAGTTGGGTGCACACCCACTTAGTTTCTTTTGTTAAGCTTTTATAGCTCTAGTGCATCTGTTGCATGGCAATCGATGGGCATCTCCATAGCTCATTGATTAGCCTCGTTGATGTGAGACTTTCTTCTTTTTTGTCTTCTCCACATAACCCCCATCATCATATTCTATTCCACCCATAGTGCTATATCCATGGCTCACGCTCATGTCTTGCGTGAAGGTTGAAAAAGTTTGAGATTACTAAAGTATGAAACAATTGCTTGGCTTGTCATCGGGGTTGTGCATGATGAGAGCATTCTTGTGTGACGAAAATGGAGCATGACTAAACTATATGATTTTGTAGGGATGAACTTTCTTTGGCCATGTTATTTTGAGAGGACATAATTGCTTAGTTAGTATGCTTGAAGTATTATTATTTTTTTGTCAATATTGAACTTTTATCTTGAATCTCTCGGATCTGAATATTCATACCACAATTAAGAAGAATTACATTGAAATTATGCCAAGTAGCATTCCACATCAAAAATTCTGTTTTATCATTTACCTACTCTAGGACGAGCAGGAATTAAGCTTGGGGATGCTTGATACGTCTCCAACGTATCTATAATTTTTGATTGCTCCATGCTATATTATCTTCTGTTTTGGACATTATTGGGCTTTATTATACACTTTTATATTATTTTGGGACTAACCTCTTAACCGGAGGACCAGCCCAGAATTGCTGTTTTTTGCCTATTTCAGAGTTTCGCAGAAAAAGAATATCAAACGGGGTCCAAACGGAATGAAACCTTCGGGAACGTGATTTTCGGAAAGAACGTGATCCAGAGGACTTGGACCCTACGTCAAGAAAGCTACCAGGAAGCCACGAGGTAGGGGGCGCGCCCTCCACCCTCGTGGGCCCCACGTTGCTCCACCGACGTACTCCTTCCTCCTATATATACCTACGTACCCCCAAACTACCAGATACGGAGCCAAAAACCTAATTCCACCGCCGCAACCTTCTGTACCCATGAGATCCCATCTTGGGGCCTGTTCCGGAGCTCCGCCGGAGGGGGCATCGATAACGGAGGGCTTCTACATCAACACCATAGCCTCCCCGATGATGTGTGAGTAGTTTACCTCAGACCTTCCGGTCCATAGTTATTAGCTAGATGGCTTCTTCTCTCTTTTTGGATCTCAATACAATGTTCTCCCCCTCTTTTGTGGAGATCTATTCGATGTAATCTTCTTTTGCGGTGTGTTTGTTGAGACTGATGAATTGTGGGTTTATGATCAAGTTTATCTATGAACAATATTTGAATCTTCTGAAATTCTTTTATGTATGATTGGTTATCTTTGCAAGTCTCTTCGAATTATCAGTTTGGTTTGGCCTACTAGATTGATCTTTCTTGCAATAGGAGAAGTGCTTAGCTTTGGGTTCAATCTTGCGGTGTCCTTTCCCAGTGACAGTAGGAGCAGCAAGGCACGTATTGTATTGTTGCCATCGAGGATAACAAGATGGGGTTTATATCATATTGCATGAGTTTATCCCTCTACATCATGTCATCTTGCTTAAAGCGTTACTCCGTTCTTATGAACTTAATACTCTAGATGCATGCTGGATAGCGGTCGATGTGTAGAGTAATAGTAGTAGATGGAGGAAGGAGTCGGTCTACTTGTCTCGGACGTGATGCCTATATACATGATCATACCTAGATATTCTCATAATTATGCTCAATTCTGTCAATTGCTCAACAGTAATTTGTTCACCCACCGTAAATACTTATGCTCTCGAGAGAAGCCACTAGTGAAACCTATGGCCCCCGGGTCTATTTTCCATCATATTAATCTTCCAACACTTAGCTATTTCCGTTGCCTTTTATTTTACTTTTATTTTACTTTGCATCTTTATCATAAAAATACCAAAAATATTATCCTATCATATCTATCAGATCTCACTCTCGTAAGTGACCGTGTAGGGATTGACAACCACTTATCGCGTTGGTTGCGAGGATTTATTTGTTTGTGTAGGTGCAAGGGACTCGTGCGTGGCCTCCTACTGGATTGATACCTTGGTTCTCAAAAACTGAGGGAAATACTTACGCCACTTTACTGCATCACCCTTTCCTCTTCAAGGGAAAACCAACGCAGTGCTCAAGAGGTAGCAAGAAGGATTTCTGGCGCCGTTGCCGGGGAGGTCTACACAAAAGTCAACATACCAAGTACCCATCACAAACCCTTATCTCCCGCATTACATTATTTGGACTTTCACAAAGCACATACCTTGACAAAGTTTTGAAGAAGTTCAAAATGGATCAAGCAAAGAAAGGGTTCTGGCCTGTGTTACAAGGTGTGAAATTGAGTAAGACTCAATGCCCGACCACTGCAGAAGAGAGAGAGAAAATGAAAGATGTTCCCTATGCTTTAGCCGTAGGCTCTATCATGTATGCAATGCTGTGTATGAGACCTGATGTGTGCCTTACTATTAGTTTAGTAGGGAGGTACCAAAGTAATCCAGGAGTGGATCACTGGACAGCGGTCAAGAACATCCTGAAATACCTGAAAAGGACTAAGGATATGTTTCTCGTTTATGGAGGTGACTAAGAGCTCATCGTAAATGGTTACGTTGATGCAAGCTTTGACACTGATCCGGACGATTCTAAATCGCAAACCGGATACATGTTTATATTAAACGGTGGAGCTGTCAGTTGGAGCAGTTCTAAACAAAGCGTCGTGGCGGATCTACGTGTGAAGCGGAGTACATTGCTGCTTCGGAAGCAGCAAATGAAGGAGTCTGGATGAAGGAGTTCATATCCGATCTAGGTGTCATACCTAGTGCATCGGGTCCAATGAAAATCTTTTGTGACAATGCTGGTGCAATTGCCTTAGCAAAGGAATCCAGATTTCACAAGATAACCAAGCACATCAAGAGACGCTTCAACTCCATCCGGGATCAAGTCCAGGTGGGAGACATAGAGATTTGCAAGATACATACGGACCTGAATGTTGCAGACCCGTTGACTAAGCCTCTCTCACGAGCAAAACATGATCAACACCAAGACTCCATGGGTATTAGAATCATTACTGTGTAATCTAGATTATTGACTCTAGTGCAAGTGGGAGACTGAAGGAAATATGCCCTATAGGCAATAATGAAGTTATTATTTATTTCCTTATATCATGATAAATGTTTATTATTCATGCTAGAATTGTATTAACCGGAAACATGATACATGTGTGAATACATAGACAAACAGAGTGTCACTAGTATGCCTCTACTTGACTAGCTCGTTAATCAAAGATGGTTATGTTTCCTAGCCATAGACATGAGTTGTCATTTGATTAACGGGGTCACATAATTAGAATAATGATGTGATTGACTTGACCCATTCCGTTAGCTTAGCACTTGATCGTTTAGTATGTTGTTATAGCTTTCTTCATGACTTATACATGTTCCTATGACTATGAGATTATGCAACTCTCGTTTACCGGAGGAAGACTTTGTGTGCTACCAAACGTCACAACGTAACTGGTGATTATAAAGGTGCTCTACAGGTGTCTCCGAAGGTACTTGTTGGGTTGGCGTATTTCGAGATTAGGATTTGTCACTCCGATTGTCGGAGAGGTATCTCTGGGCCCACTCGGTAATGCACATCACTATAAGCCTTGTAAGCATTGTAACTAATGAGTTAGTTGCGGGATGATGTATTACGGAACGAGTAAAGAGACTTGCCGGTAACGAGATTGAGCTAGGTATTGAGATACCGACGATCGAATCTCGGGCAAGTAACATACCGATGACAAAGGGAACAACGTATGTTGTTATGCGGTTTGACCGATAAAGATCTTCGTAGAATATGTAGGAGCTAATATGAGCATCCAGGTTCCGCTATTGGTTATTGACCGGAGACATGTCTCGGTCATGTCTACATAGTTCTCGAACCCGTAGGGTCCGCACGCTTAAAGTTTCGGTGACGATTGTATTATGAGTTTTTGTGTTTTGATGTACCGAAGGTAGTTCGGAGTCCCGGATGTGATCACGGACATGACGAGGAGTCTCGAAATGGTCCAGACATAAAGATCGATATATTGGACGACTATGTTCGGACACCGGAATGGTTTCGGGGAGTTTCGGACATATACCGGAGTACCGGGGGGTTACCGGAACCCCCCGGGGAGTTTAATGGGCCAAGATGGCCCTTAGTGGAGAAGAGGAGGGGCGGCTAGGGCAGGCCGCGCGCCCCCTCCCCCTCTAGTCCGAATTGGACAAGGAGTGGGCGGCGCCCCCCTTTCCTTCCTCTCTCTCCTTCCCTTCCTTTCCCCCTCCTACTCCAACTAGGAAAAGAAGGAGTCCTACTCCCGGTGGGAGTAGGACTCCTCCCTAGCGCGCCCTCCTCCTGGCCGGCCGCCTCCTCCCCTGGTCCTTTATATACGGGGGTAGGGGGCACCTCTAGACAGAACAATTGATCTCTTGATCTCTTAGCCGTGTGCGGTGCCCCCCTCGACCATATTCCACCTCGATCATATCGTAGCGGTGCTTAGGCGAAGCCCTGCGTTGGTAGCAACATCATCACCGTCATCACGCCGTCGTGCTGACGGAACTCTCCCGTGAAGCTCTGCTGGATCGGAGTTCGCGGAACGTCATCGAGCTGAACGTGTGCTGAACTCGGAGGTGCCGTACGTTCGGTACTTGGATCGGTCGGATCGTGAAGACGTACGACTACATCAACCGTGTTGTGCTAACGCTTCCGCTTTCGGTCTACGAGGGTACGTGGACACACTCTCCCCTCTCGTTGTTATGCATCACCATGATCCTGTGTGTGCGTAGGAATTTTTTTTAAATTACTACGTTCCCCAACAGGTTTGTCCACAAACAAGTAATTCTTACAAAGGACAATTTAATAAAGAGGCGATGGGTAGGTAGTCTACGATGTTGTCTTTGTGATCATGATGAAACAATACAACATTTATTTCTTGAATGCCCACTAGCCAAATTCCTTTGGAGAACGATTCATATAGCCTTCAACATTAGCCCTCCAGTTGACATTGCATCGTTGTTTGGAATGTGGTTAACTGGGGTCGAACATACTACGGCGGCTCGTATTCGGATTGGAATATGTGCGCTCTTGTGGGCTATATGGAATTGTAGAAATGATTTGATATTTAACAGACAACACAATTTAACTTTCTTGCAGGTCATCTTCAGAACTACCGCTTGGATCCGTACATGGTCCTTACTCACTCCTATGGAATCCAGGGAGCCTTTGGTTACTGGGTGCAACCAGTGGGAGATGATGCCACGGGCTATATTCAACCGGTTTGGATGGCGGTCGCATAACATGATAGGAGTCTAGGGAGCTTATCCATCTTATTGTCATTCCGGTTGTGGTTGTCAGCAAGAACTTTGATTTATTTTTATTTTGCGCTCCACTTGCGAGCTGTAATACTTTGGCGACTTTGTGATACTCTGCGAACTTTTAATAAGATGGTTGCATGCATCATTATGATGCAGAGCCGGGGGTACGCCTCCATTTCTAAAAAAAATGACAAGTCCACTAGTATATATGTATTCTTCCATAGTTTAAGAAAAGCAAAAAAATTGTATATCATGTGCAAATATTGTCATTGGTTGTTTTAGATTCTTTTATTTCCTTTCTTTGTGAAATATAATACCAATGCCACTAATTCATTCTTCCCTAAAAAACCTCATTATTTTTTAGTTATTGTTTAACTTTTTATTTTCTTAAAGGGTAATACCAAAGCCACTAATTTATTATTTTTATAAAAAATCATTATTTTTTGATTTTGCCTTTTAGTTTATTACCTTTCTTCCTTATTGGTAATACCAATGAGAGTAATTCCTTCTTTCTTAGAAAACTGCTCTTCTTCGTGAAAACTCCATAATTATACACATATTCCTGCATATTATAAAAAAGTGTAAATTGTACGTAAACTGTCTACAAATTTTATCATTATTATTTTCAATTTTATTTCTTCTTCAAAGGTAATACCAATGGAACTAATTATTATTTTCTTAGATAAAATTTGATTTTGATTTACTTTCTGTTTCTTTTTATTTCTTCATTAATGGTAATACCAATGCCACTAAATAATTCCTTCTTACGAAACTTCATTTTGTGTGTGAAAATTCCACCATTATATGATTATTCTTACATATTATAAAAACATATTTTTGTGTGCAAATTGTGCCATATTTTTGAAATGGTAATACCAATGCCACTAATTCATTCTTACTTAGAAAGCGTCACTATCTTAAAAAATATTATTTTTATTTTACTTCTTTGTTCTTCAAGGATAATACCAATTGCACTAATTCATTTCTTCTTAAGAAATTTCCTCTTTGTGAAAATTCCACTACAATCAGCTTATTATAAAAAGCGCAATTTCTACGTAAGTTGTGTTCAATTTTGTCATTATGTTTTTTCATTTTATTTTTTCTCAAAGGGTAATACCAATGCCACCAATTGATTATTTCTTAAAAAAATTGGATTATTTTCATTTTTTATTTTATTTTTGTTCTTTTTAAAGGGTAATACCAATACCAGTAATTCATTCTTCCTTAGAATACTTCATTATTTTATTTTCTATTTTTATTTCATTTTCTTTCCTATGGGTAGTACCAATGCCACTAATTCATCTTTTGTGAAAATTCTACAACTATATGCATATGCTTGCATATTATAAAAAGCGCAATTTTTGTGTAAATTGTGTGCAAATTTTGCCTTTATGGTTTTTATTTTATTTTTCTTATAAGGTAATACCAACGCCACTAATTCCTTCTTCCTTAGAAAATTTCATTATTTTGATTTATTTGTAGTTTAGTTCTTTTCTTTCTTCTTAAAGGATAGTACCATTGTTAGTAAGTCATTTCTGCATTGGAATACCTCATTATTTTGATTTTGTTTTAGCTTATATTCCATTATTTTTTTTAAGGAAATACCAATCCCATTACTTCATCCATTCTTAGCGCACTTCTTCCTTTGCGAAAATTCCTCTGTTATTTACTTGTTCTTGCATATTATAAAAATACGTAACTTATGTGTAAATTATGTGGAAATTTTTTCATTATGTTTTAAAGGTTTCTTTTGTTCTTAAAGGGTAATTCCAATGCAACTAATTCATTCTTACTAGAAAACTTTATTATTTTCACTTTGTTTTACTTTTTATTTTATTTCCTTTCTTCTTAAGGGTAATGCCATTGCCACTAATTTATTCTTCTTAGAAAATTTGATTATTTTAATTTTATTTTAGTTTATATTTTCTTTCCTGTTTATGGGTAATACCAATGACAACAATTCATTACATCTTAGGGTTTTTTTATGTGAAAAATCTACTATAATGTGCTTATTCTTACATATTGTACAAAAAGCATAATTTCTACATAAATTTTGTGCTAATTTTGTCATTTTTTCTTTCTTAAAAGATAATATCAATACCACTTATTCATTATTAAATAAGTACCTCGCCACATACATACATACATACATACATACAAACACATGCCCTGCGTGTATGTGAACATGCATGTACCGGGCTCGCCGGCACAACCTACTCCGATCGATCTTTTTTCAGCTGAACTTTGTTTTTGCTAGCTTTTGTTTCCTGTTGCTCCTCCTGTATCACTCGAACTGCACGCTTGTGGATAGCTCTGTCCACGTAGTTATAGACTACGCGGTAGATAGCTTCCATGTCTTCCACTCTCATGCCATATCGCCATTTCATGCATGCACGTTCTTACTTTCTCTATAAACAAAGATAAGACGTTTTAGATCACTAAAGTTTTATTAGTGATCTAGAATGTCCAAAATTTATTTAGAGCGAGAGTATCTATCTACCGCTCGTGATCCACCTCTTAATATTCCACTACTGCTTGTTTGCTCCTACCCAGCTGGGCAGACCTCTTCCTTTCTTCTCCTCGGCGCAACTGGTTTTTCTCCAGGCCGGCGCAGCTGCCCCGCGGCCCACCTTAAGCCCTTAACCCTAGCCCCTCACCCTGCTCGATCCCTGGTGACTTCATCAATCTCATGATCTGTCAGCTTAGTCTTTTAAATGCGCTCATAGGAGTAGGGTTTGCATATATGTGTTCTCAAGGGTGAGTGTGCATGCCGGTTATCAAGGTGTGCATATGTACTGTGTTTCTAAAAATACTACTATGTATATATTCAATAAATATTTTACTGCTATACAAACAATCAAATCAATAAATTATATGTATCCTTAAAAATATTCATGTTCCATATAATCATATCTCGCTGGCATTCGAAATATATTGCAGAATTCTAGAAGCAATGCGTGGAATATCATCTAAATATATAAGACACGCGTTCCTGCGACACAATTCACCGCAGCCTGGACCAGTTTCTATAGATTGTTCGACCGAGCCAACCCTTGACATTGACGACTGTCCAAGCCGCGTATATCACAAGAAAAGTAAGAACCAGTAAAGCAGCAAATGGATCGCCGGAGACACCAGAGGCAAACGTACATGCCACGGTTATGGCAAGACCCACCACCATGCATGTTATGCGCTTCATGTCACTTCTGGATGGGGCCTTCTTCATCACTAGCAGTGTTACCAACAGAACCAGTCCTGTCGCGAAAGTACCAGTGTTTAACGCTATGAAAACGCGTACCGTAAGACCTCCACCCCTGATCTTGACGGCCGGCTTGGCATCGTCGTCCTTGGTCTCGAAATCGGAAGCGGGTTCACCATGTGTGGTTATCCGCCGATAGTAGTCCTTGGGCATCCAGACAGGCGGGTGCATCGCTGCCTGGAACGCCATGCCGACGAAGAGCGTGGCCACCGTCATCAGCCACCCGCGCATCTTGTCCAGAAACTCCGCGTCGTCGGCAGCCTGCTGAGCAGCCACCGGATCCTCTTCTCCATGTGCAGGGGACGCATCACCGCCGACACCACTAGCAGCAGCAGCAGCAACAGCTGCTTGAGGATCCACGATCCCGTCGGGGTCGTCTCCGGCCTGAGGCGTGCGGGCGTCAGGCATACCATCTACGATGGGGTCGGCATGTGCAATGTTAAGTGGATAATCCATATATGATGTATGCAAAGGTGTCGCGCGCACCTTGGCGAGATGTATGCAAGGCCGCCTTGCCTAGCCTTCGGTTTCTTATAGCATATCGAGTTATCGACGTATTGTCTCTTCTTCCGCATATTCTTCACCTAACAGCCTTGATTTCTTCAACAAGCCCGATTCCCCTTCCTTTACTTTCATAACTGAAATACAAATGAAAACACAGTTTTCAAATGATAACGCCACAAAGTTATACTACTACTTACTCCCTCTCTTCCTAAATATAAATACTTTTGGAGATTTCTATATGGACTACATATAGTTGTATATTGACGTATTTTAGAGTGCAGATTTATCCATTTTACTTCATATGTAATCCATATTAAAATCTCTAAAAAAAACCTTATATTTAGGAACGGAGGGAGTAGATCGGTTGACCTGACTTCTAACCAGTGATGGAGAAGATGTCAAAAATTCTGGACTGTAATGTACGAGACGGTAAAAAAAAGTGTGGTGTGGGATACACCATACATGCATCTCGCAAATTTGTAGACTTGGATACACCCGCCTCGTAAGTCATGGATCTGTCTCATCTGTGGTGCAGTTTACACATTAGCAACTGTGCATACTATTTCTTTTGCCCAAGTCAGAACAAGGACTCCTTCAACGGTTTATTTATAGGGAGTACCTAGAACTCATCTAAATAAGATATAATTTGGTCTCATTCACTTTGAAAACAAGAATAAATACAACCCATGTCAGCACACACGCATCTTATAGCATCACATCCAATGGCTATAGAAGGTGAATGAGACCAAATTATATCTCATCTAGATGAGTTATAGCAAAATTGTTATTTATATACCAACCATATGATAAGATCTTTTCACCGTCCACCCAATAGTGACTGTGTCTTGAAACATAAGTTATAGTGATGCGTAACCTGCTCCTTCTGAAATACAAATATATACAAAACAAATGGTTAATGTATATCGATGCTAACCTGCTCCTATTATAAATAGAACTAGATATGAAATGGTCAATGGGTATATGTAACAGCCCGAGACCAATTCTCTAGATTTTTTCTTTAATTATTATTATAATAATAGCTGCTCTATTTTATTCTGCATTGCATCATGTCATCATGCTTTAATTTGAAATAAGGTTGTTCAAACCCTCAACTTGAATTTCTAAAAGATGCTAACCTAAATTAATTGCGAATAAATAAATTGTGTGAATCTTTGATCTATTTAAATCGAGGGAATTCACATGATGATTCTCTTTATAAGCGATGAACATAGCCTCCCAATATTATTAGGGAGCTAAAATAAATAATTCCATTATTTTGAAATTACCCATAAACACACTTGCAATTTAAATCCCTTTTGTTTCTAAATATTTTTAAATCCATGCTCTATTCTCCTTTTTACTCCAATTCAAATTGTTGTGCTTCGATTTATGTTGAAGTAGCCACATGCCAAATTTCAACTCAGTCGGAAATTATTTCTTCCCTTCCTTCCTATTTTTCTAGTTTTGGAAAATTGAAAATAAAAACCTTTGCACAGCTAGCGAAGTAAAGTAACTAGCACTAACCAGTGTGATTCGGCAGCCTTAATTAAATTCAGAGGAGACTAGGAGTACATATATCTGTTTGCTAGGAAAAAGTGACCGACCCTAAATAAGAATTTAGTCACTTGGCTCTATTGTCCTATTTATTGTTTGTTTGTTCCCCTAAAAAAATACTGTTTGTTTGTTCCCCTAAAAAAATACTGTTTGTTTGTTTTTTCCTATTTGTATTTTGCCGTGCTTCTCCAACCCAACGAAAATTCGTGTGGGACTAGCAAGCAGTTACGTGCCCACTAAACCAAATCCTATTCGGCGCCTTATGCGCCGAATACAGGCCATTTGGTGGATGCACACCCCCCCCTCCCCCCTTACACTCGGCTTTACAGCGGGCCGGCCCATCCTGCTTTCCTTTTTTTTTAAAACCCCAAAAAAAATTGCGTCCGCCGCGACTCGAACCCAGCTCGTTCGTTCAGGTAGAGACAACACTAACCGGTGATTCCGGGAGCCACTAATTAACGAGCGCTTCTTCAGGAGCCTCGCAATGATCAGCGCCACTTGGCGCGCTCTCAGTCATTCGCCACGTGTCACGCTCTGGGCGCTCCCTTGAGATTTTATTTTTTTTATTTTTTCACACGCGTTTTTGGCTATTTAAATGGTTTTTTCCGGGTTTTTTGACATTTTTGTTTTCCACCGGTCTTCCTTAGCTTTTCGACCAAAAAAATTTTTTGCGTGAAAAAATTCGTATTCTGCTTTTTTTTTGTTTCGCGAGAGTCACGGTTTTGCTTCCGCGAGAGGCACGGGTGTGCTTTCGCGAGAGTCACGGCCGTGCCTCTCGAAAATGAAAAAAAACGTGTTCTCTGGTTTTTTTTCCTTTTGCGAGAGTCACGGTTTTGCTTCCGCGAGAGGCACGGTTGTGCTTTAGTGAGAGTCATGGCCGTGCCTCTCGAAAACGGAAAAAAAAACGCAATTATTCTTTGGAACTCTAACATTAGGATCTCGTGATCACATTCACCTGGAGAGCTGGATTATCTGCAATTATTCCTTTGAAGTGTATTCTGAATATTATGCACACTGTCATTTGACATCCTTGAACTTCTTTGTTTCAACGCCTGGGTTCTCGGCCATTCTGGTCGACCTCTTGACCACTGCTCTTGACCCTGCCGGGGTATCGCTGGTAACCCCAGTACACTGTGTACGAGGACTACCATGAGTTCACCCAGGAGATGTACTGCGCTAAGGTTGATATCTATGATCGGCAGAACAACTCCACCCACGAGTTGCACACCTTTGAGGGTGTTGGTGTGAATGTTGAGATGACAGTCCAGGAGGTTGCCTATGTTGCTATCACCCGCCTCCGTAGAGATCACCCCCGCTTGGAGGAGACTGGGTTCAGATACTTCCCGTACCCCCCAGCTGGGGATGAGACTATAGGTGCTATACTGCTGTCTGTACCCCCTACGAGAGCCGTTACGCGCGGAGCTATCTTTTCATTTAACATACCAGTAAAAAGAAACTCTATCAATAACTACGCCACCGCGTTCAGGTCGCACTTGGTATGGCTGACATTTGGTCCTAGACCCCACATTAAGTGGACGACTAGATGTCTCATATTGTCACGTTACCTGCCTTTTCGTGTGCAAATGCGCTCCACCGTGAGTGTACCCGCGCGTGTGCGTGAGGGGAGAGTGAAGTCCGATTTATAAACCTTGAGGTTGTAGAGCTAGTCGGAAACAAACCCTCACCTTTAAATCCCTGAAGTTTGTACCTTGTCCTCTGTAATCCCGGTCATTTTTAACCTTAAGGGCATGTGAGATTGTATGACCCGTAGTTACATGAGAGCGGGGGATTTTTTTTCGATTGTGCATTGCATTCATGCATATAAGTTGGGGGTTTAACTTAAACTTGCATCTAAATTTCTAAGTTAAATTTGTAGTTCAAATAATTTGAACATGGCCTTTGCTCTTATTTAGAGTTTAGGGTTCAAATTATAATTCAAATAAAATAAAAGGACTTAAGTGCATAAGTTCCAATCAATTTTAAATTGGAATTGCATTTAATATAGACTTTTTGAACAATAAAGAAAATTAAAGCTTTATTGATAATGGGATAAATATTACAAAGTTATATTACATATGAAACGCGGAAATATATTTTTTTCTTTCGCGAGAGTCATGGTTTTGCTTCCGCGAGAGTCACGGTCGTGCCTCTCAGAAAGGAAAAAAACACGTTTTCTGTTTTTTTCCTTTTACGAGAGTCACGGTGTGCTTTCACGAGAGTCACGGCCGTGCCTCCTCGGAAACAAAAAAAAACGCGTTTTCTCTTTTTTATTTCCTTCCGCGAGAGTCACGGTTTTGCTTCCGCGAGAGGCACGGTTGTGATTTCGTGAGAGGCACGGGCGTGCCTCTTTCGGAAAGGGAAAAAACCCGTGCTCCCAGTTCGGTTTTTTCATCTGTTTTTTTGTGAAAAAAAAGTTCGTCAAAACCTATCAACATGGGATCTAGTGTTGAAGATCTCGACGCGAGGAATCCAACGGTGAAAGCGGTTCGAGATTTGGGCACACAGTTTGAGAGATAAAACGTTTTGAATAAATGGATCTACGAAGAAAGAGAAAACTCCCAGGTTGCGACAAGTGGCGCGCTGCATGTGTGCCACTTGTCACAACCAGGAAAGTTGGAGTAATCTTTGCAACGAGTACTCCTCAACTAGTGATTTCGGGCGATTCCTATATGACGCACGCGAGCATCAAGCCGTCGCCGCTTCACTGAAGGAAAGGAACCGATTGACACGATATGGGCCGGCCCACTTGGAGCAAGGAACTGGTTTTGGGAACCATCTCGAAGGTTCTCTGAACCGGGTTTTTTCTGTTTTATTTTCTTTTACAGGCTTTTCCGGTTTTCTTTGTTACTTTTATTTTTCGTTAACTTTTTTCTTCTTATTTCACCCTTTTTCTCTTTTTGTACTTTTTCTTTTTTTGTTTTCTAAGAATTCAAAATTTCCAAAACATGTTCCGATTTTTCAAAATTCGTTTGACTTTTCGGAAAATATTTTTAATTCCAAATTTCTGTTCATGTTTTTGAAATTTGTTTAACGTTCCAAAAAAAAGTTTTGAATTCCTATTTTTGTTCACCGTATTGAAGAAAAATGTTCGCCATACATTGTTTAGTGTGTATAAGAAATGTTCATCGTGTATAGAAATTTTGTTCAGCATGCTTTCAGAAAAAGTTCATCGTATTCTTTTAAATGTTCAGTGTGTAGTTTTTTTAAATGGTTCAGTGTGTATTTGAATAATGTTCAGCCTATACTAAGAGAAATGTTCAGTGTGTATTCTAAATTCGCTTTCTAAAATTGTTCATGGTACAAAAATATTGTTCAGCTTTTGAAAATTTTCAATTTTTAAAAAACATAGTTCACGTTTAAAAGAAGAATATTCGAAATTTGTTTATGATTTTCAAAACATTGTTCGCATATTTAAGAATTGTTTTTCACATTTTTCCAAGAATTAAAGGAAAATGTTGAAAACCCCCGGATCTATCATTTGAGCTGGTACTTTAAAACAAACGCTGACTTTTCAGACATAGACAATTCGTAGCCCAGCTGGCTATCGTTGATAGCATGCATCGCTAGCTCGGGATTTCGAGTCCCATCGCATTCGTTTTTGTTTTTTAATTACCGTGTTCGCTCGACGCTTCGTTTGGGCCGGCCCATTCGCGCGTCAGATTTAGCGAAACCTCCTCGTTTTCACGCCCAGTAGCGTCGAGCAGGAGCTCTCGCACTAACCAGTTCGCCCAGTTGACCACATGTGCTATTATATTTCTTTTTCTTTTCTTTATAAAACGCGAAAAAGACTGCTGCTTTCCCTGTTTCCTTTCTTTTTTCATTTCCTTTTTTCTCTATCTTGTTTTTTTATTTTTCATTCAATGGCGTGAACTTTTTCAAAGGCGACCAAATTTTTGCAAAATCGGTAAGTTTTTTTCAACTTCGATGAACTTTTCTCAAATTTGATGAACTTTTTTTCAAATTCGATGAATTTTTTAAAAAATTGATGAACTTTTTTAAAAATCGATGAGTTTTTTCAAAGTTGATGAACTTTTTTCAAACTCGGTGAACTTTTTGTCAAACTCGATGAAATTTTTCAAAATCGATGAACTTTTTTTCAAAATCGACAAGTTTCTTTATCAAAATCGATGAACTCTTTTCAGGTCGATGATATTTTTCTTTCAAAATCCATGAACTTTTCTAATTTTTGTGATATTTCTTCAAAATTGATACTTTTTGGGACGAGGCTACGCAGCGCCCGTGCGCTGGTTGGGGCACTCGAGCAGACTTTCCATATTAAAAAATTATATGACTCATGTGAGCCAAGCCTGCCGAAAAAAGGAAACCCGCATGGATCTAATGTGCTCACGCTATCTGTTCCACCTACATTTATTACGGGGATAAAAAACTTTAAAAAGTTGTAACTTTTGATTCGAGTGTCAAAATTCAGATCCGTTTTCACTGTTGGGTTTCTCGTCACGAGTTCTTCAAAACTAGGTCCCATATGAATAGGTTTCGATGAACTTTTTTTCCCGAGCAACTTTGTGTGCTAGAGAGGCAACTTTAGTGCTAGAGAAAAGCAACTCCTTTTTTTCCCCTAGTATGACTACCTATCAACAGAGGATCCTTCTAAGTTGGTTATCATGGCTACTAATTGACCAGCTTCACCTCTAAGTTGTCTACCATAATGTGCTCATCAAGCCGGATCCCATCTTCTCGGACGACAAGAGGAGCAGAATCGGCACCTCCTAGGCGAGGCCCCCGCGATGGACAAAGAGCCTGCACTACGAATGAAGATGCTAACCCAACGGCCAACCTCCCACCGATGTCTGACAAAGCCCTATCCACCGCTCCCGAGGAAACATGACGTCCAAAAACTAGATGCCTCATAAAGGAGGAGACGTGAGACGTCGTCCTCACTGCGCCAACCATTTCTGTTGTAACAAGGAGTTGGCAACAACAACTTCGAATTTTCATAAACACAGCCACATATAGAAAAGACTAAGTTCACCTAACAGAGCCTGTTGGGGGTCGAAAAAAAAACAACTATGTGACTTATATGCACTGGAGTTGTACTTAAAAAGGGCAGCAGCTTTTGGGGTGTTTTTACGCAACTCCAATGCATTCACCAGACAACCATCATGAATTGGTATCTAGATAAAACGACCACATTTAGAAAAGACTAAGTTCATCAGGCAACTCGTGTGTACTCCAAGCCTGAACAACTCCACAGTTTTCCTTGGGCACCTAGGCAGTAGCAGAGGAGAAAACACACACACACACACACGCGCACACACACATAGTCATGTGCCTCATAATTCCAGCGAGGAAACCTGACCAGTTCCACCCGCTCCCCTCTACGATCACACTAAGGGATTCCACCCGAGGAGAGGAAAATCTTGACTCTACCTCTGTGACACAAACTTAATTAAAGTTATCTAGAACCTTTAGATATTTACCAAATAATGGTCTTGGTAAAAATTTATGTTCATGAGGATTGGGCAACTGGATACATGGTTTTAGCCAAACTATTTGTTGATTGGGCAACTGGATACTTGGTTTTAGGCAACTTGGTTGATTGTGGGCAACTATGACACCTGAACAAGGGATATACACATGTTCACCAGGGTTCACGGGTAAATTTAATCCCCTAAAAACCCTTCATGGTTTACTTCACCATTTTAGTTACGTCCCCATGACCAACTCCACCCTGCTCCGTCTCTATGATTATTCACCAAGTATTAATGATCATACCATGGATCCCACCCATAGGAGATAAATTCTTGACGCATGTGTATGATACAAACTTGAAAGGTATCTAAAACCTTTACATATTAGTCAAATTATGGTCTTGGTAATATTTCTGTTCATGATAATTGGGCAACTGGATACATGTTTTTAGACAACCATGTGCTTGATTGTGGGCAACTAGATACATGATTTTAGGCAATTGTACGGTTGGTTGTGGGCAACCGGATACATGATTTTAGGCAACATAATGATTGATTGTAGGCAACTATGACACCTAAAAAAGGATAGAGAACATACATACATGTTCATTTTTGGAGGGGGGTCACAAATAAACTTAATCTCCTAAACACTTTGTGGTTTTAGTTCTGACCCACGAACAGCTCCACACCGCTCCCCTTCTATGATCATTCACCTAATATTTAAGATCATACCAAGGGATCCAACCCCGAGGAGATGAAATTCTTGATGCATCTCTATTACCCAATCTTAATTGAAAGGTATCTGAAACCTTCACATATTGGCCAAATTATGGTCTTGGTAATGTTTCTGTTCATCAGGATTGGGTAGCTGGATATATAGTTTTAGACAACTGTATGGTTGATTGTGGGCAACTAGATATATGGTTTTAGATAACTGTATGGTTGATTGTGGGCAATTAGATACATTGTTTTAGACAACTGTACGGTTGATTATGGCCTGCTATGACACCTAAAAAGGGGATAAAGAACATACACATATTCTTTTTTGGAGGGGGTCACAAATAAACTTAATCCCCTAAAAACACTTCCTGGTTTTAGTTACGTCCCCATGACCAGCTCCACATCGCTCCCCCTCTATGATAGTTTGCCTAGTATTTATAATCATACAAAGGGATCCAACCTCGAGGAGATGAAATTCTTCATGCATCTCTATGACACAATCTTAATTGAAAGATATCTAAAACTTTTTCATATAAGCCAAATTATGGTCTTGGTAATGTTTATGTTCATGAGGATTGGGTAACTGGATACATGGTTTTAGGCAACTGTATAGTTGATTGTGCGCAACTATGACACCTGAAAAAGGGATAAAGAACATACACATGTTTGCTTTTTAGGGGTTCACAGATAAACTTAATCTCATAAAAAATTTCATGGTTTTAGTTATGTCCCCATGACCAGCTCCACCCCGCCATCCTCTATGATCGTTCGCCAAGTGTTTATGATCATACCAAGGGATCCCACCCGAAGATAAGAAATTCTTGACACACCACTATGACACAAACTTAATTGAAAGGTATCTAAAACCTTTAGATGTTGGCCAAATCGTGGTCTTTGCAATCTTTCTGTTCATGAGATTGGCCAATGGGATACATGATTTTAGGAAACTATATGGTTAATTGTGGGCAACTATATTATCTTTCATTTATTGTGCATAAAAAAGGATGCAAACTATGTAGGGAAACCATGTATCTTTCACCAGCTACATCTCCACTTTAAAGAAAATAACTAACGGTGCCTACCTGCTAACCAGCTAAAAAGTAGTCTTCCACTACTCACCGGGACCTCGACTCCTTTGCTCCATCTGCACTCTAGCTACAGCCAACGGAGTTCAGAAGCTCTGTTGGGAATAAAATTACCCAATCAATCTGCAGTGGTAATAAGTTAGGCCCATAAATCACCATTTCCCCCATCACTAAAAAAATGAAGCTACTCTAATTGTAATTGTAGGCAACTCGTGATAAAAACAGGAGCAACTAGTTGCAAACAGTTCCCTGAGAGTAAGAATCAGTTCGGGAATGAGACAGAAATAAAGATGGTAGACTGGAGATAACTGGAAGAAGCCCCTATCAATTCCCTAAAAATTAAAGCAACTTTTCTTGTAATTCCAGGCAACCATGTTAAAAACTGGAGCAACTATTTGCAAGTAGTTCCATGATAGTAGGCATCTGTTTGTAGAGTAACAAATAAAAAAGGTAAACTGCAGATCACTGAATATAAAGCTCACATGAATTCAATAAAACTGAAGCACTTTTAGTTGAAAATTGCAGGCGAAGTCATCCTTTGAAGCAACAAATTTCACAAAAAAATGAGTTTATGTCAGTAAAATCAGTTGTATCTCATGCAAAACCAACACCAAAACCCCCTTAGTTGCATCAAATGTGCATTCGGCATAGACACTGGTTCTTGAGTTTGCTCTTCAATCACAGCCGGCATACGCAATAGTTCTCCATGTTGCTCTTCGGCCACATTTGGCACAACCTTCTTTTTCGTAGCATGTCTCCGGAAAATAAAATAACGTTTCCGGTCTTCTTCATTCTTCAGTAATTCTGCAATGATAATTTACATTCTTTCAAATTTCAATCATAACACCATAGCTTATCACTTGACATTCTTTCTGAAAGTAAATTATTTACCACAAACCCAGATAAGCTAGGACATGTCATGGTAGCCAAAACTACTCTAGAACAAGGCATCCCTGGACTTTGTTGTATCATGATATCATGCACCTCAAAACTACTCTCCAGTTAGCCTTATTTGATTCAGTAGCGGACTACTTTTAGACGGAACAACAGACACCACAGAAACATCCTCCTAGAACCATAACAACACACTAACCATCATCCATCCATTGATTTCCACCAAGTACGATTAATTGTACAAGTATATCTCAAGAAGCCAAGATAGGCAGATCCTCCATGGGGAACAGCTGCCATCTACAAGTAGCAGGAGGGGCAAACCTAAGACTGGCGCTGCACTGAAAAAGACTGACGCGGTGGCGCCTGGCGACCGGTGGGGCACGGGGGCAGACCGCGGGCAGGGACCGCCGAACTAGCGGGGTCGCGCCTGGCGCTGGCGAGAGCTGGGAGGGGTCGGCGACGCGGGCGAGGAATGCGTGGCTGCGCAACGCATAGAGGAGCAGAGGCGAATCGAGTCGGGGCACGGCCGTCCGGGTGGCTCCTGTCATCCTGTGCGTGGGTGGGCTGCTTCTACTAGTACAGTACTAGTACAAGTGAGGTGAGGGGGATGAAGAAGCTGTACCAGGAAAGAGGCGGCGGGTGCACGAGGGGCCGGCGCCGTCCGCGGCGGACGCGTCGGCGGTGGCGCCGTTGATGTTGCCGGCGACCCTGCTGGCGCCTGTGGCGGCGCGACGAGGCAGTGGGCGGGGGCCGGCGCAGGCGCCTCAACGGACATCACCAGCCGGAGATGGGCTGCAGCTGCTTCGGTTGCTACAAGAGCTTCTGGGCACGGTGGGACGCCTCCCCCAACCGCCACCTCATCCACCGCATCATCGACGCCGTCGAGGAGGGGAACGACGGGGGAGCCGCTGGAGGGTGCTGGTCTACCCCAACTCCAGCTCCTAGCAATAGGGAGAGGAGACGGTAGCGCTGCTGCTCCGGCTCCCTGGCCGACCTTCTCGCCGTGCTCCTCCGGCGCGCAGCCTCCCCACGATCGCCAGGGGATTGGGATAAGTTTTTTTTTCAAGAGAGAAAGTAACGAAGCGGTAGGTTGGTTCTACGGACCTTGTCGATTAGCGCGTGCGCTCAGCGCGACGAAATCATGCAGGTGCACGATTAAGTATTGGACGTGGCTCGCTGGCGCATGGGCGTCCGATCGCAGCACCGAGCGCTCTCCCAGAAAAGGAAGGAGCAGCCCGCGCGCGCGATCAGACAGCCGAGCAGACCTACCTAAATAGGAAATTATAGCTTTCTCCGTAATGTAGGTCTCACCTAGCTGTCCTGATTAGGAAAAAGTAGTCCTCGTTTCCCGTCACTCTCGTCTAACAATTCAGTCATGTTTCATATCTCACGTGCATTTAATTGATGTTCCAAAAAAATAAAAAGCTATGACTTTTCATTCGAAGGTCGGAATTCAGATCCGTTTTGACCGTTGGGTTCCTGGTGACGAATTCTTCAAAACTAGATCCCATAAGAGTATGTTTCGACGAACTTTTTTTATGAGCAACTTCGGGTGGAATGGAGGCAACTTTAGTGCTATAGGAAAGCAACTTCTTATTTTTGACCTAGTCTGACTTCCTATTAGGTTGATTTGTGTAAAAACAAGAAAATCACACAAAACATGAGGGGCCTTTAGTGCGACATACAAGCAAATTCACTACACTAAGTGTACCTATGAACCTTGCTAACTTTATCCCAACTTGCCTATCATGGCTGCTCAGTTACCTATCATTGATGCTCAGTTGCCTACGATTGATGTTCAGTTGCCTGCAAATACTATGAAATTGCCTAACATTGATGGTCAGTTTCCTATCATTGATGGTTAGTTGCCTATGATTGATGTTCAGTTGCCTACAAATACTATGAAATTGCCTAACATTGATGCTCACTTGCCTACAATTGATGCTCAGTTGCCTATCATTGATGATCAGTTGCCTACGGTCGATGCTCAATTGCCTACAAATACTATGAAATTGCCTACCATTGATGTCTAGTTGTCCGCTATTGGTAATTAGTTGCCTACCATTGCTGCTCAGTTGCCTAATTTTAAACATTAGTTGCCTACAATATTGTGAAGTTGTTCATCATTGTTTTTCTAAATTGCCTACAAACACTATCAAGTTGTCCACCGGTGATGGTTAGTTGCCTGTGATTACATTTTCAATTGCCTACAATACATTAAGAGGCCGCCCACCGGTGCTAAGTTGCCTATCTATGAAACTAAGTTTCTTACATACCAAAAAGTATTGCCTGCAACTGATGACGATGTTAAGCTACTCGTTAGTCATGCCTGGCAACTCATGATAATGTTTGCCTACCTTCGAAACTAAGTTGCCTATAATATTATCAACTTGGAGGTGAATCTTAGCTACGATAGAATACTTGCTAGTTATGATAGGTAAGTTAGAGGTGAAGCCAACTTGAACGAAATTTTCGATGATATGCAGTCATGCTACGCAAGCTAACAAAAAGTTGCTTTTCTATAGTACTAAAGTTGCCTCCAAATGACCCAAAGTTGCTCGTGAAAAAAGTTAATCGAAACATACTCATGCGGGATCTAGTTTTGAAGAGCTCGTCGCGAGAAACCTAGGGGTGAAAACAGATCTTGATTTCAATGCTCGGTTCAAAAGTTAGCTTTTTAAAATTTTGAAAATGCAAAATAAATGCATACAGACCTACACTTTCCAACTGAATTACTCCTCGCATGGTGCACTGCCCAAATGTGGGACCATGCTCTGTCGTGACATGCGCAGGTCATTGGCTACCATCGCGCAGATATTTAATCTGACGACAGTGACGGGTGCGCTCGAAACGATGAGATAGCGCAGCTGCACTTTTAAGCAATTAGGTTAAGTATTTGGGTACTTTTTGAGGGAGTTCGCAAAAAAGAAACTCTTTTGAGGAAGTTAGATTGAGAGCGAACGTACCTGTGCACGATCGAGAGCGATTTTTTTCTTTTCCGAGCGAGTGCTGCAAATCGATCGATGTTGTGTTGTTTTAATGGGCCGGCCCATTTATTCGTGCGTGTAGGCGCCAGGAACGGGATCGGGCGCTGAGAGCGCTGACGAGGAGGTCTCTACCGGCGCTTCTAACCAGCGCTTCAGGCGCGGCTGGCTCTATCGTGACATGCGCAGGTCATTGGCTACCATCGCGTAGATATTTAATCTGACGACAGCGACGGGTGCGCTCGAAACGATGAGATAGCGCAACTGCATTTTTAAGCAATTAGGTTAAGTATTTGGGTACTTTTTGAGGGAGTTCGCAAAAAAGAAACTTTTTTGAGGAAGTTAGATCGAGAGCGAACGTACCTGTGCACGATTGAGAGCGATTTTTTTCTTTTCCGAGCGAGTGCTGCAAATCGATCGATGTTGTGTTGTTTTAATGGGCCGGCCCATTTATTCGTGCGTGTAGGCGCCAGGAACGGGATCGGGCGCTGAGAGCGCTGACGAGGAGGTCTCTACCGGCGCTTCTAACCAGCGCTTCAGGCACGGCTGGCTCTACCGGCGCCCGCTAGCGACGCGCAGCGGGCCGGCCCACTAACCGAGTCAACAGAAGCAAACGCGAAAAAGAAAACAAACAATTCGTAATTGGAAAAAATGGGATCAACTGCGATTCGAACCTAGCACCTCACCAATCGTGGCTTGATGACTTAACCGCTAGACCAAGCTAGCTCTCACACACTACAAGAATAACCACCCTAGTTAACGTGTTCTTTAGTAAAACTAATATAAATTATTTTTAAAAAAGAAAAGCTAAATTCGAAAACAAGATCATGGAATTTTAGAAAAGTTCATCGTTTTTTTTCCTAAAAAGTTCATTCATTTGAAAAAAATCGATTTTGAATTAGTTCATCAAATTTGAAAAAAAGAAAAAGAGTTCATCAAATGGAAAAAAAGTTCATCAATTTTGAAAAATAGTTCATCGATTTTGAAAAGAGTTCGTCGATTTTGAAAAGAGTTCATCGATTTCGAAAAGAGTTCATCAATTTTGAAAAAAAGTTCATCGGTTTTGAAAAGAGTTCATTGATTTTGAAAAAGAGTTCATCGGTTTTGAAAAAGAGTTCACCGATTTTGAAAAGATTTCGTCGATTTTGAAAAGAGTTCATCGATTTCGAAAAGAGTTCATCGATTTTGAAAAACAAAGTTCATCGATTTTGAAAAAAAGAGTTCATCCTTTTGGAGAAAAAATTTATTTGTTTTGTAAAAGAGTTCACGAATTTGAAAAGGTTCATTGGATTTTGATAAAAAAAAGTTCAGCACAGGGGGGGGGGGGGGGGAAGAAAAAAGAAATAGAAAGAAGAAAAGGCGGAAGAAGGTGGAAATGAACACATTTGATTTGGTTGGCCAGTTGGTTGTTGCAGCTTATATACAATGGAGAAGTCGTGGGTTCGAGTCCTGCCCGCGCCCTTCCCATCCTTTTTTGCGGGATAAGAGCAGAAAAATAACATGATGGCCCGAGCCCAAGTCGCTGCGGGGGGTATGCGCCTGTTAGGGAAAACAACTAAAACGGGCGCAACGGGCGCCGTTTAGGATTTGCCGGAGGTCTCGCCCACTAGACCCAGCCCTGAGACGACCTTTCGCTAAGGACACGCCCGACTGGGCCGGCCCATTTGTCTCCAATTGCCAGCGAGCGGTCGGGCGCAAAAAATAATATGATGCAGGTCCTATGATTCGAACTGGAGACCCCCTACGATCAAAAAAAAAAGAAAGAACTGGAGACCCCCTGTTCGTGCAGGAACACTACTAGAAACTGCAAAAGATAAATTCTAGTGACAAATGAGTAGCACAATCTTTAAAGAACTAATTGAAGCGGCGTAACTAATCATTATTTGAAAATTCCAAACAATTTTTCAAACACTTCTTCGAACTCATGAACATCTTGTTATAATTAATTTTTTAAAATTCTGAACATTTTTAGAAACTGTGAAGAAATTTTGAAATTTCCCAAAAAAATTGAAATTGTCAAAACTTGAAAATGAGAACAACTTTTGAAATTCTGAACAATTTTCAAAAAGGAGGAAAATTTCGAAAATTCCAGAATAATTTTATAAAACACAAACATGTTTTGAATTGGCAAACACAACTTTTGAAAATGCGAACATTTTTTAAATTCTAAACCATTTTTTAAAACATGGATTTTTTTTGAATTGGTGAACAAAATAGCCTTAGATACAATGGAACAGTATATGACTCAAAAGGGTGTCTGTCATTTGTATACAACTATGAGATTTAAAAAAAAGGGAATCTATCTCAATTGGCTGGGAACTAAAAATCATATAAATGGTCGCTTTTTTCTAAAAAATACACATGAAAACTTGGGTCCCTCCAACTTGGTTGCATATCTTTACAAAAAAATAATAAAGAGGGTCAAAATGGGCTTGCAACTGAGACATTTGACAAATGGGTTGGGCTAGTAACTACCAGGGTCGGGGCTCACATTTTGCGTATTGAAGACATAATTGTACCTGGGATAAAAAATTGGTCGCTCACCCGAGTTGCAAGTTGATCTGAATTTGTAGTTACGACAAAAATAAAACTTGGATCCCAATTGTAAGTCGATGGTGAACTTGCAACTGGGGCGAAAAATAAAAAAGGATGGCCTGCCTCAAAAATAAAGGCGGGCTTGTAACTAAGACAACAAAAAAAGCGTGATTACAAAGTACAGGGTGGGCTTGCAACTAGGAGCGTAGAAAAAAAAGGAACACGGAACAAAGAAAAGGGGTCGGTACTAGTTGTAGGCTTAGTGTGCTTGCAAACTGAGACGATAAAAAAACTTCAAGCCTATTTTCGAGTTGAGGGTAGACTTGCAAGTGGGATGCAAACAAACTACGAGTCCAGTTCAAGTCGATGGTGGACCTACAAATGGAATGATAAACAGACCAGATGCATACTGTGCTCAACCACCAAACATAGGTCATAGACAAAAAACTGAAAAACAAAAAATAGTTTAAACTTGCTTCAACATTGTATAGAGTCGTTCGTTCGTGCCTGCAGAACCACAACGAGCTCCATGGTTGTTGCTCGTTCGTTGGTGCCTGTGGCCAGCCAGAATCCACCCCATGCCCCAACCCATCCCACAACCTTCCCCCGAGCCAGCAAAAAAGAAACCCACAATTACGAGTCGAGGGTTGAATTGTAACTGGGGCCTCGGGTTGCAAGTCGAGGCTTGCCGTGCAACTAGGGTCAACTACAAACCACCAAAAAAACAAACCCCTAGTTGCGAATGAAGGGTTCCCTTGGGTATTAACTTGCAAGTCAGGGTCTGACTTGCAACTGGGTGAACTACAACTACAAAAGAGAAGCCCCAGTTGCGAGTCGAGGGTTGGGTTGCAACTGGGGCCTCAGGTTGCAATACCTTTTTCTGTTCTAATTACTGTTCCATTTTTTTTTGCACAGATCACCCCATGCAACTCAAGGGTCTTGTTCAACAATGCCATTGGCGGCAACCTGTTTCTTTCAGTCAACAGAGGGCCGCCCATATGACGTAAAGTTGCACAAAGGCCGAACAAGAAGTAGAACTCACATCCATGGGGATATTGGATAACTGGGTCAGCTTCATGGAGGACTACAACCTAATAAAGGCTAAGGGGGGGGGGTGTCCTCCCTTAACTTTCGTTGTTAGGTAAGTGGGGAGAATTCGAAACCAGGTGGCTTGAGCGGAAACATAATCGCACTCACCATTGCGCTAGGAGGCTCTCCCCTATAGGACTACAACCTGGAAGAGGGCGATTTGGTCTGTTGCAATTTGGATGGGCCTGTGCCCAAGCTGAACCTCACATATATCAATTTGGACCTCAATAGCCTTTTTGGCGACGCCTTGAAGCTTCGGTGTTCACCAGGGGCCATCAACTGCATTAGATGGGTTGATATAGTTATGAGCTTGGTAAGGACAGTAAAGTTCTCGGTTTTATTTAATGGCAAGAGATTATAGGAATTTAAACCATCCTGTGGGATTCGGCTGGGAGACCCAATCTCCCTGTACCTCTTCCTGATAGCAGCCGAGGGCCTTTCGTGCCTCTTAAAATCTATAGACGAGCATCAAACATGAGTGGAGTGAAGGTGGCGGCTTCGGCTCCACCTGTGAACCACTTGTTATTCACAGATGACAGCCTGCTGTTTTTCAAGGCAAGTGGAGACGGGCCAGATGAGGTAAACCAGTTGTTAACCACATATTGTCAGGCATCGGGCCAGCACATAAACTATGACAAATCTTCTATCTTTTTTAGTAAGGCTGCCCTACATGTGTCAGAGAGGAGGTAAAAGCCTTGTTGCATGTTACTAATGAAACTTTGGCTAAGAAATATTTAGGGATGCCATCTGATGTGGGTTCTTCGAAAAATGGAGCCTTCAAATATTTGAAAGATTATCTGTGGAGCAAAGTCCAAGGATGGATTGAGAAAATCATGTCATCTGCTGGAAAAAGAAGTTTCGATAAAGTCTGTTGCACAAGCTGTACCTGTTTTCTCCATGTCATGTTTTAAATTGCCCAGGGGGTTGTGTGAGCATTTGAACATGTTGATCCATAAATTCTGGTGGGGAAGCAAAGACGGCCATCACAAGCCTAACTGGGTCTCATGGGACACTATGACACAACCAAAGTATATGGGAGGTCTAGGCTTCAAGGACTTTGAGTTGTTTAATCTGGATCTACTAGCAAAAAAATCATGGCGCATTCTCCAAACACCGAAATCATTAAGTGCAAGGATATTGAAGGTTGTTTATTTTCCTACTGGAACAATCTTGAATGTTGAATTAGGTAGTCACCCAAGTCAGATCTGGAGAGCAATTCTAGAGGGGCGTGACATACTAAAACAGGGACTAATTAGGTGGATCGGTGATGGAACTACAACTCACATATGGTCTGATAATTGGATACCACGTGATGTGATGATGAGGCCATTTGGTTGTCGGTCTGCCAGTCCTCCTATTTTTGTATCCAAGCTAATTGACCATACTGCTACGAGATGGGACAGGGAGAAGATCGCTGAGGTATGCCTTCCGATTGATGCCCCAACCATTCTTAGCATACCTTTGTGTACTAGTGACATGGATGATAGATGGGCTTGGAATTTTGAAAATAATGGCACCTTCAACGTCAGATCAGCCTATAGAATGATGATTGCTACGAAGATGAGGCGGGAAGCATGGATAGATGGCACTTCTAGCTCTTCGAGTAATGACCGAGATGCCACATCATGGAAAATGTTATGGAAAATGCCGGTCCCAAGCAAGATACAGATGTTTCTATGGAGGTTAGCAAAAAATTCCCTTGCAACCGAGGATGTGAGAGCACATAGAAAAATGGCTACTTCGAGTCAGTGTGCATTATGTGGAGGTGCAGATTCCTGGAGACATTCTCTACTTGAGTGCACTATGGCAAGATGCGTCTGGGCGCTTGTTGATGGTGATCTAGTAGAACACTTGTGAGGAACTACGGAACCGAGTGCGAAACAATGCTTGTTCTCGATGATTGACACACTTTCGCATGAGTCTTTTGTCAGGCTATCAGTGGCACTATGGGCAATCTGGTGGGCCAGGAGGAAAGTCTTCCATGAAGAAATATATCAAACAGCCTCGGCGACCCATCAGCTTATAAATAGATTCATTGCTGACCTTGAGATTGTTCCGGTTACAAGGTCATCAATTCATACTATTCCAACAAACATAGCTATTAGACCAAAGGCGCCACGCCGGACCGTGCAAAAATCCACGTGGATGCAAGTGTTGCATGTTCTGGACTTGGTGGATCGGCAGTTGCGTTGTGTCAAAGTGCAGGAGGTTCGTTATGGGTAGCTCAGCCTTGGTTATTCGTGGAATCACTGATTCGGCGGTTCTGGAAGCAATTGTTTGCTGAGAGGCCCTGTTGCTAGCTGAGGATTTGCACGTCCATAATTTTGTTGTTGCGTCGGATGCGAAACTAGTTATCAAGGAGATACATGAAGGCACAATGAGCAACTACGAGAGCATTGTAGGAGAGATCAAGCAGCGTGCAGCCAATTTTAAGTGCAAATTTACCTTCGAGGACGAACAACAAATAAAGAAGCAGATAGTTTAGCTAAGTTTTTCAATTCTCTGGATGAGGGGCGCCATGTTTGGTTTCAACCCCACGATCCTTATTGTCTCCCACTTCAAATGGTATTTGATCAATAAAACTTAACTTTTTCCCTCAAAAAGAAAAACTGCATTAGGTAGCAAAACGGGGGTGACTGACTCATTTCCTTTCTTTCTTTTTTTCAGGATGCGACTAACACGGGGATATGTCTTAAAAAAAACTAACACGGGAATATCTACAAAATACCCAAGAAAGTGGCTGCTAGTCTGGATTTACCACAGAACGGGCTGGTGGGACTACGTTCGGGGCAAGGGAGCTACATCATTGCTCAGTACAAAACAGACACCCACAGTCGTACATTCTTCCAGAATGGACGGAAGGAGTTTCTTGACCAAACATGCCTAGAGATTGGCACAGATAGAGCGATGACTTTCAAGACCAGCGTCCCGCCAAGAGCTGGAGATGATAATTGTGATCAACATCCTCTTTGAGGCGCCTGACCATATTTATATGCGACCAAAGTGAAGAGTCAGATCTGTATATTAGTAGCTGGCAGTAGCAAATTCCATATTATGTATATAACGCAAACTTTATCTCTCTTTCTCTCTGTGTGTTGTGTCGTATCGAACCTCTATATACGTTTTCTATCGGGTTCCTGTCAAGACCATTCTGATAATGTAGTATTATTTATTTTCTCAGTTTCAGTGGATAAGCAGGTTCGTCATGTTTTCTTCTAGTAGGAATAGATCTTCATATCTTACTTCACATTATGTTTCTTCATTATTGCAGCGATCATCCCCCTGCAGTACATCTTTATTCTCTTTTTTTCTCCTCAGGTGTGTGCCATTAGCTTCAGTAAATACAAACCCTCATTAAATGTTTCAGATATGCCAAAGCAGTCAAGATTTCTCTCCTCCCTTTTTTCGCTGCTCAATATATTTGTTTGGCTAACACTAGCAACAGTTGCCCATTTGGCTTTTTGTTTGATATCTACTCCCTCCGTTCCATAATACTCCCTCCGTTCCTAAATACTTGTCTTTCTAGACATTTCAACAAGTGACTACATACGGAGTAAAATGAGTGAATCTACACTCTAAAATATGTCTACATACATCCGTATGTGATATTCATTTGAAATGCCTAGAAAGACAAGTATTTAGGAACGGAGGGAGTATAAGTCTTTTTAGAGATTTCACTACGAACTACATACGGATGTATATAGCATATTTTAGTGTGTAGATTCACTCATTTTACTCCGTATATAGTCCGTAGTGGAATCTCTATAAAAAGACTTATATTGAGGAACGGAGGGAGTATATGGGTTTTCTGCGGATCATCTTCAGCAAAGAGAGAGAAAGAAGGGGTACAGAGAGGTACAGAAAAGAGTACCTTATGCTGGTAAGCTCCCTCATGCTCATCTGCTTGTTTTGCATCTTCTCCAACATCTTCCATCATTTGTCCCTTTCCTCGCCCCCCCCCCCACCCCACCCCCACCCATCGATTCTGATTGGCATGCCATCCAAAAACAGAGAAAGGAGGGGGCGTGTGCCATGGGCGCCCCTATGTCTCGCATCTAGCGAGAACTAGGGAACACTCGTTGGAGAGGAGAGTGAGATGTGCCGACCAAGGCTCGTGGGAGGTGACTGCCTCATTTTTTTTTTTCACGTTTTGTGCTTTTATTTTTTGCTTTGTTATTTTTTATAATTCCAAATATTCTAAATAAATATATTACAGAAAACACTTTGCAAAAAACATTGAAAAAAATGTTGATCAAACATTTGAAAAATGTATAGGAAAATGTTTCTCACGTATACTATAAGTGTATACAAAAAATACAGTGTGTGTGTGAAAAAAACTTGATCATGCATTTAAAAAATGTTAATCTAAACATTTAAAAAAATTGTAAACAAATATTTGCAAAATATTAGTCAAGAATTTGAAAAAATTTAAATATGTATAAAAAATGTTAAATATATTTAAAAATATTAAATGTGTATGGACAAAATGTTGACCATATATTCAAACAATTTAAAACTTGTATTTGAAAAATGATAAATATATATAGAAAATGTTGACCATGTACCAAGAAATGTTAAACTTGTATTTAAAATTTTAAATGTGTATGCAAAAAATATTGAACATGTATTAAAAATATTAAACTTGTATTTTAAAATTTTTAAATGCATATAGAAAAAATATTAAGATTGTATTTGAAAATAAAGCATTTGAAAAAATGTTAAATGTATATACAAAAAATATTGACCATGTATTAGAAAAAACCAATCTGGTATTTGAAAAATGTTAAGCAAGAATTTGAAAAATTGTGATCCATGCAAAGGATCCATATACACACATACGGCGACACCCATGCCAAGGGCAAGGCTGAGAGAGTCGACCGACCACGTACGACGGCGACACTTCTTTTGTCAAAAAAATTCGTTGAGAGTATATACCAAATCCGAAGGACGGGTCGTATACCAACGAGGCGACGTCGCGCACGCGGACTCCTGCCCTGCGAGAGATCCAATCACCGGCCGGGCCCGGCCATGGAGGACGGCAAGACGGCACCACCGGCAGCCAAGAGGAGGAAGAAGGAGAGTCCGCACGTGCCGCACGAGATCATCTCGGAGATCCTGGTCAATCTGCCAGTGGAGTCCCTGATGCGGTTCAGCTGCGTCTGCAAGGCGTGGCAATCCACCATCTGCCGTGACGCGTCGTTCCACCGCGATCACCTCCGCCGTCAGAAGCCATGTCTGCTCGTCTCGCCGTACACACTGCACGACGGTCACCGGTCCATGGACAAGGTCGGCCTGTAGGTGGGAGGCGAACCAGCAGTGCACCACCGTGCCACTCATGCACGGCATAGACTTGACCTCCGACTACCTGATGCACGATTTCGCGCACTGCGATGGGCTGGTCCTGCTGCCCGTCGGGTTCACCGCGTACGTGCTCAACCCGGCCACACGCCGCACCCTGAAGCTTCCCCGCGGCCGTGGCGCCGACCCGCCGCCACGGCAAAAGCCCCTCAGCTTCGAGATGTGCCACCAGGCGTTTGGCCTTGGGCAAGACCCACGTTCTGGCGCCTACAAGGTGGCGCGCTTCTCGTACTCCTCTTTGCACCTGCTTACGGGGACGTGCAGCTACCGCTCCATCACGATGGAAGTGTTCACCATTGGGACTGATCGGCACTGGCGTGAGACAGTGACGCGACCGCCATACCCTGTCCTGGCACGGCGAACAGCGACCTTCTTCAAGGGGTCAGTCATCTGGGCCATCGACGAGCGTAACCTCGGGAAGGCGGCGCCGGGTTTCCTCCGTTTCAGCATGGCCAACTTGAGGTATCACCATCCAAGCACAGGCAAGCTTGGGTTCCAAAGGAGGATTTTCTTCTCCTTTGATGTAATCCCCTATGTTCCAAGCCTTATTCCTGTCTAGCAAAAGGTTTACATTTCGTAAAAGATTTATTTGCTTCTAGAGATGGACTACGTACCGCACTCTCTATTCTATTTATGTCTACTTTTACAAATTTAATTCTTGACCATGTACTTATTACAACTTGATAGTCTGAAATTCTAGATGTTTGGTTTGAGCGAAACCAACATCTCCACATGTACGCTTCAATGGACTACATTGTTTTACTCTCCTTCCTCCAACTGATACGCGGGCCAAATCGGATTGTGTGATTAGAGAAGGGGAAGATCACCTGTGAGATCCAGTTATTTTAGGGAAACCTAATATGTGTTGGCAGATCAAGATGTGGTATATCACTCAATCGACAAACTATGTATGGGGCATGTTTCCAAAGCCAGAAAAAGATGGACACAGGATTATGTGAAAATTGTGAGACTGCGGATTGCAATGTTTGTGCTTAAATATTCACAAAAGACCTCCGAAAAAAACGTGAAATTTGTGAAACTGCGGATTGCGATCTAGCGATGCATTGAAGTTGATTTTTTTAAAGGCCTCCCAAGACATCATCAGCCGACCCTTTGTTATGCTTTATTTGAAGAGACAACTCCTCAATTTCTTATGAACTACTCCCTCCAGTCATTTTTAATAGGCATATAAGATTTCTCTAAAGTAAAACTTCATAAAGTTTGACCATATGTAAATGAAAAAATATCAACATCTACAATGCTAAAGTTATACAACATGAATTCGTATTATGAATGTTGATATTTCTTTTCTAAAATTGGTCAAAGTTTACGAAGTTTGACTTCAGACAAATCTTATATGCGAAGTAAAAATGACCAGATGGAGTTGTAGAAAACTTAACAGTACGTATAAAATGCAATCGTATTCCCTAACCAATTATTCTAGCTAGTTTAATATCTGTTTATTATCGACTCTTGTTAATATCTGACTTGGATAATAACCTTATCCTCTTAGAAAACCTGTGGAATTTTCTCTCTCTAGAACACCTAAATTTTCTATCACACACGCGGAGAACAACCTACTGTTGGTTTTGAACTTGAGAGTTGAATGGTTGAGGGATCACAGATAGTATCGAGGGGTGAAGCATTTGGTTGCGAATATGCCTAGCCAGGGGCGACGGAGTTGCAAGTGGCGTGCACGAGTATTACCACAAATGAACAATCATTACGAGTATTGCCAGGATTAAATGTCGGGCCGCGGCTCATGAAATTTAGCATCTCGCTACTTTGATCGTCTACGACAACAGTTCTGTGAAAGATCAGGACGTGACTCACGAAATTTAGCATCTCGCTACTTTGGTTGTCTACGTCAGCAGTACTGTGAAAGATCGGGACGTGACTCGTGAAAAATTTAGCATCTCGCTATTTGGTTCATCGTCACAAAGGTTGAGAAAGTGATGAGGGATCTAGAGATCAAGATTGAGACAGGACCTTCGATCTCAAAGGAATAACAACCTGTTGGGGATCGTAGCAGAATTAAAAAGAATTTCCTACGCATCACCAAGACCCATCTATGGAGTATACTAGCAACGAGGGGAAAGGAGTGCATCTACATACCCTTGTAGATCGCGAGCGGAAGCGTTCCAATGAACGGGGTTGATGGAGTCGTACTCGCCGTGATCCAAATCACCGATGACCGAGTGCCGAACGGACGGCACCTCCGCGTTCAACACACGTACGGAGCAGCGACGTCTCCTCCTTCTTGATCCAGCAAGGGGGAAGGATAGGTTGATGGAGATCCAGCAGCACGACGGCGTGATGGTGGAAGTAGCGGGATCCCGGCAGGGCTTCGCCAAGCGCAAGCGGGAGGGAGAGGTGTTGCAGGGGGAGAGGGAGGCGCCAGGGGCTGTGGTGCTGCTGCCCTCCCTCCCCCCCCACTATATATAGGACCCCTGGGGGGGGGCGCCGGCCTTGGGAGATCAGATCTCCAAGGGGGGGCGGCGGCCAAGGGGGAAGGGGGGGGGGTGGCTTCCCCCCCAAGCCAAGTGGGGCGCCCCCCACCCCTAGGGTTTCCAACCCTAGGCGCAAGGGGAGGCCCAAGGGGGGGGCGCCCCAGCCCACTAAGGGCTCGTTCCCTTCCCACTTCAGCCCATGGGGCCCTCTGGGATAGGTGGCCCCACCCGGTGGACCCCCGGGACCCTTCCGGTGGTCCGGTACAATACCAATAACCCCCGAAACTTTCCCGGTGGCCGAAACTGGACTTCCTATATATAATTCTTCACCTCCGGACCATTCTGGAACTCCTCGTGACGTCCGGGATCTCATCCGGGACTCCTAACAACTTTCGGGTTTCCGCATACTAATATCTCTATAACCCTAGCGTCACCGAACCTTAAGTGTATAGACCCTACGGGTTTGCGAGACATGCAGACATGACCGAGACGCCTCTCCGGTCAATAACCAACAGCGGGATCTGGATACCCATGTTGGCTCCCACATGTTCCACGATGATCTCATCGGATGAACCACGATGTCGAGGATTCAATCAATCCCGTATATAATTCCATTTGTCAATCGGTATGTTACTTGCCCGAGATTCGATCGTCGGTATCCCAATACCCTGTTCAATCTCGTTACCGGCAAGTCTCTTTACTCGTACCGTAATGCATGATCCCGTGGCTAACTCCTTAGTCACATTGAGCTCATTATGATGATGCATTACCGAGTGGGCCCAGAGATACCTCTCCGTCATACGGAGTGACAAATCCTAGTCTCGATCCGTGTCAACCCAACAGACACTTTCAGAGATACCCGTAGTGTACCTTTATAGTCACCCAGTTACGTTGTGACGGTGGGTACACCCAAAGCACTCCTACGGCATCCGGGAGTTACACGATCTCATGGTCTAAGGAAAAGATACTTGACATTGGAAAAGCTCTAGCAAACGAACTACACGATCTTTTATGCTATGCTTAGGATTGGGTCTTGTCCATCACATCATTCTCCTAATGACGTGATCCCGTTATCAATGACATCCAATGTCCATAGTCAGGAAACCATGACTATCTGTTGATCAACGAGCTAGTCAACTAGAGGCTTACTAGGGACACGTTGTGGTCTATGTATTCACACATGTATTACGATTTCCGGATAACACAATTATAGCATGAACAATAGACAATTATCATGAACAAAGAAATATAATAATAACCATTTATTATTGCCTCTAGGGCATATTTCCAACAGTCTCCCACTTGCACTAGAGTCAATAATCTAGTTACATTGTGATGAATCGAACACCCATAGTGTTCTGGTGTTGATCATGTTTTGCTCTAGGGAGAGGTTTAGTCAACGGATCTGCTACATTCAGGTCCGTATGTACTTTACAAATATCTATGTCTCCATTTTGAACACTTTCACGAATGGAGTTGAAGCGACGCTTGATATGCCTGGTCTTCCTGTGAAATCTGGGCTCCTTGGCAAGGGCAATAGCTCCAGTGTTGTCACAGAAGAGAGTCATCGGGCCCGACGCATTGGGAATCACCCCTAGGTCGGTAATGAACTCCTTCATCCAGACTGCTTCCTGTGCTGCCTCTGAGGCTGCCATGTACTCCGCTTCACATGTAGATCCCGCCACGACGCTTTGCTTGCAACTGCACCAGCTTACTGCTCCTCCATTCAAAATATACACGTATCCGGTTTGTGACTTCGAGTCATCCAGATCTGTGTCGAAGCTAGCGTCAACGTAACCCTTTACGACGAGCTCTTCGTCACCTCCATAAACGAGAAACATATCCTTAGTCCTCTTCAGGTACTTCAGGATATTCTTAACCGCTGTCCAGTGTTCCATGCCGGGATTACTTTGGTACCTTCCTACCAAACTTACGGCAAGGTTTACATCAGGTCTGGTACACAGCATGGCATACATAATAGACCCTATGGCCGAGGCATAGGGGATGACACTCATCTTTTCTCTATCTTCTGCCGTGGTCGGGCATTGAGCCGTGCTCAATTGCACACCTTGCAATACAGGCAAGAACCCCTTCTTGGACTGATCCATATTGAACTTCTTCAATATCTTGTCAAGGTACGTACTCTGTGAAAGACCAATGAGGCGTCTTGATGCCTAATATATAAGCAGCTTCTCCAAGGTCCTTCATTGAAAAACACTTATTCAAATAGGCCTTTATACTTTCCAAGAATTCTATATCATTTCCCATCAATAGTATGTCATCCATATATAATATGAGAAATGCTACAGAGCTCCCATTCACTTTCTTGTAAACACAGGCTTCTCCATAAGTCTGTGTAAACCCAAATGCTTTGATCATCTCATCAAAGCGAATGTTTCAACTCCGAGATGCTTGCACCAGTCCATAGATGGATCGCTGGAGCTTGCATACCTTGTTAGCATTCTTAGGATCGACAAAACCTTCCGGCTGCATCATATACAATTCTTCCTTAAGAAAGCCGTTAAGGAATGCCGTTTTGACGTCCATCTGCCATATCTCATAATCATAGTATGCGGCAATTGCTAACATGATTCGGACGGACTTCAGCTTCGCTACGGGTGAGAAAGTCTCATCGTAGTCAACCCCTTGAACTTGTCGATAACCCTTAGCGACAAGTCGAGCCTTATAGATGGTCACATTACCATCCGCGTCTGTCTTCTTCTTAAAGATCCATTTATTTTCTATGGCTCGCCGATCATCGGGCAAGTCAGTCAAAGTCCATAATTCATTTTCATACATGGATCCTATCTCGGATTTCATGGCTTCTAGCCATTTGTCGGAATCCGGGCCCGCCATCGCTTCTTCATAGTTCGAAGGTTCACCGTTGTCTAACAACATGATTTTCAGGACAGGGTTGCCGTACCACTCTGGTGCGGAACGTGTCCTTGTGGACCTACGAAGTTCAGCAGTAACTTGATCCGAAGCTTCATGATCATTATCATTAACTTCCTCCCCAGTTGGTGTAGGCACCACAGGAACATCTTCCCGTGCCGCGCTACTCTCCGGTTCAGAAGGGGTGACTATCACCTCATCAAGTTCCACTTTCCTCCCACTTAATTCTTTCGAGAGAAACTCTTTCTCCAGAAAGGACCCGTTCTTGGCAACAAAGATCTTGCCTTCGGATCTGAGGTAGAAGGTATACCCAATGGTTTCCTTGGGGTATCCTATGAAGACGCATTTTTCCGACTTGGGTTCGAGCTTTTCAGGTTGAAGTTTCTTGACATAAGCATCGCATCCCCAAATTTTAGAAACGACAGCTTAGGCTTCTTCCCAAAGCATAATTCATACGGTGTCGTCTCAACGGATTTCGACGGAGCCCTATTTAAAGTGAATGCGGCAGTCTCTAAAGCATAGCCCCAAAATGAGAGCGGTAGATCGGTAAGAGACATCATAGATCGCACCATATCCAATAGAGTGCGATTACGACGTTCGGACACACCATTTCGCTGAGGTGTTCCAGGCGGCGTGAGTTGTGAAACGATTCCACATTTCTTTAAGTGCGTACCAAATTCGTGACTTAGATATTCTCCACCACGATCTGATCGTAAGAACTTTATTTTCCTGTCACGTTGATTCTCAACCTCACTCTGAAATTCCTTGAACTTTTCAAAGGTTTCAGACTTGTGTTTCAATAGGTAGACATACCCATATCTACTTAAGTCATCAGTGAGAGTGAGAACATAACGATATCCTCCGCGAGCCTCAACACTCATTGGACTGCACACATCGGTATGTATGATTTCCAATAAGTTGGTTGCTCGCTCCATTGTTCCGGAGAACGGAGTCTTGGTCATCTTACCCATGAGGCATGGTTCGCACGTGTCAAATGATTCGTAAACAAGAGACTCCAAAAGTCCATCTGCATGGAGCTTCTTCATGCGCTTGACACCAATGTGACCAAGGCGGCAGTGCCACAAGTATGTGGGACTATCGTTATCAACTTTACATCTTTTGGTATTCACACTATGAATATGTGTAACATCACGTTCGAGATTCATCAAGAATAAACCATTGACCAGCGGGGCATGACCATAAAACATATCTCTCATATAAATAGAACAATCATTATTCTCAGATTTAAATGAGTAGCCATCTCGAATTAAACGAGATCCAGATACAATGTTCATGCTCAAAGCTGGCACTAAATAACAATTATTGATGTTTAAAACTAATCCCATAGGTAAATGTAGAGGCAGCGTGCCGACGGCGATCACATCGACCTTGGAACCATTCCCGACGCGCATCGTCACCTCGTCCTTTGCCAGTCTCCGCTTATTCCGCAGTTCCTGTTTTGAGTTACAAATATGAGCAACCGCACCGGTATCAAATACCCAGGAGCTACTACGAGTACTGGTAAGGTACACATCAATTACATGTATATCACATATACCTTTGGTGTTGCCGGCCTTCTTGTTCGCTAAGTATTTGGGGCAGTTCCGCTTCCAGTGACCACTTCCTTTGCAATAAAAGCACTCAGTCTCAGGCTTGGGTCCATTCCTTGGCTTCTTCCCGGCAACTGGCTTACCGGCCGCGGCAACTCCCTTGCCGTCCTTCTTGAAGTTCTTCTTACCCTTGCCTTTCTTGAACTTAGTGGTTTTATTCACCATCAACACTTGATGTTCCTTTCTGATCTCCACCTCCGCTGATTTCAGCATTGAATATACCTCAGGAATGGTCTTTTCCATCCCCTGCATATTGAAGTTCATCACAAAGCTCTTGTAGCTTGGTGGAAGCGACTGGAGGATTCTGTCAATGACCGCGTCATCCGGGAGATTAACTCCCAGCTGAGACAAGCGGTTGTGTAACCCAGACATTCTGAGTATGTGCTCACTAACAGAACTATTTTCCTCCATTTTACAGCTGAAGAACTTGTCGGAGACTTCATATCTCTCGACCCGGGCATGAGCTTGGAAAACCATTTTCAGCTCTTCGAACATCTCATATGCTCCATGTTTCTCAAAACGCTTTTGGAGACCCGGTTCTAAGCTGTAAAGCATGCCGCACTGAACGAGGGAGTAATCATCAGCACGTGATTGCCAAGCGTTCATAACGTCTTGGTTCTCTGGGATGGGTGCTTCACCTAGCGGTGCTTCTAGAACATAATCTTTCTTGGCAGCTATGAGGATGATCCTCAGGTTCCGGACCCAGTCCGTATAGTTGCTGCCATCATCTTTCAGCTTGGTTTTCTCTAGGAACGCGTTGAAGTTGAGGACAACATGGGCCATTTGATCTACAAGACATATTGTAAAGATTTTAGACTAAGTTCATGATAATTAAGTTCATCTAATCAAATTATTCAATGAACTCCCACTCAGATAGACATCCCTCTAGTCATCTAAGTGAAACATGATCCGAGTTAACTAGGCCGTGTCCGATCATCACGTGAGACAGACTAGTCAAGATCGGTGAACATCTCCATGTTGATCGTATCTTCTATACGACTCATGCTCAACCTTTCGGTCTTCCGTGTTCCGAGGCCATGTCTGTACATGCTAGGCTCGTCAAGTCAACCTAAGTGTATTGCGTGTGTTCCGAGGCCATGTCTGTACATGCTAGGCTCGTCAACACCCGTTGTATGCGAACGTTAGAATCTATCACACCCGATCATCACGTGGTGCTTCGAAACAACGAACCTTCGCAATGGTGCACAGTTAGGGGGAACACTTTCTTGAAATTATTATAAGGGATCATCTTACTTACTACCGTCATTCTAAGCAAATAAGATGCAAAACATGATAAACATCACATGCAATCAAATAGTGACATGATATGGCCAATATCATTTTGCTCCTTTGATCTCCATCTTCGGGGCACCATGATCATCTTCGTCACCGGCATGACACCATGATCTCCATCATCATGATCTCCAGCATTGTGTCTTCATGAAGTTGTCACGCCAACGATTACTTCTACTTCTATGGCTAACGCGTTTAGCAATAAAGTAAAGTAATTTACATGGCGTTATTCAATGACACGCAGGTCATACAAAAATAAAGACAACTCCTATGGCTCCTGTTGGTTGTCATACTCATCGACATGCAAGTCGTGATTCCTATTATAAGAATATGATCAATCTCATACATCACATATATCATTCATCACATCTTCTGGCCATATCACATCACAAGGCACATGCTACAAAAACAAGTTAGACGTCCTCTAATTGTTGTTGCAAGTTTTTACGTGGCTTGTATAGGTTTCTAGCAAGAACGTTTCTTACCTACGTAAAACCACAACGTGATATGCCAATTTCTATTTACCCTTCATAAGGACCCTTTTCATCGAATCCGTTCCGACTAAAGTGGGAGAGACAGACACCCGCTAGCCACCTTATGCAACTAGTGCATGTCAGTCGGTGGAACCTGTCTCATGTAAGCGTACGTGTAACGTCGGTCCGGGCCGCTTCATCCCACAATACCGCCGAAACAAGATAAGACTAGTAGCGGCAAGAAGAATTGGCAACATCTACACCCACAACTGCTTTGTGTTCTACTCGTGCATAGTAACTACGCATAGGCCTGGCTCATGATGCCACTGTTGGGGATTGTAGCAGAATTTAAAAAAATTTCCTACGCATCACCAAGATCCATCTATGGAGTATACTAGCAACGAGGGGAAAGGAGTGCATCTACATACCCTTGTAGATCGCGAGCGGAAGTGTTCCAATGAACGGGGTTGATGGAGTCGTACTCGCCGTGATCCAAATCACCGATGACCGAGTGCCGAACGGACGGCACCTCCGTGTTCAACACACGTACGGAGCAGCGACGTCTCCTCCTTCTTAATCCAGCAAGGGGAAAGGAGAGGTTGATGGAGATCCAGCAGCACGACGGCGTGGTGGTGGAAGTAGCGGGATCCCGGCAGGGCTTCGCCAAGCGCAAGCGGGAGAGAGGGGTGTTGCAGGGGGAGAGGGAGGCGCCAGGGGCTGTGGTGCTGCTGCCCTCCCTCCCCCCACTATATATAGGACCCCTGGGGGGGCGTCGGCCCTGGGAGATCAGATCTCCAAGGGGGGGCGGCGGCCAAGGGGGAAGGGGGGTGGCTTCCCCCCCAAGCCAAGGGGGGCGCCCCCCACCCCCAGGGTTTCCAACCCTAGGCGCAGGGGGAGGCCCAAGGGGGGGCGCCCCAGCCCACTAAGGGCTGGTTCCCTTCCCACTTCAGCCCATGGGGCCCTCCGGGATAGGTGGCCCCACCCGGTGGTCCCGGTACAATACTGATAACCCCCGAAACTTTCCCGGTGGCCGAAACTGGACTTCCTATATATAATTCTTCACCTCCGGACCATTCCGGAACTCCTCGTGACGTCCGGGATCTCATCCAGGACTCCGAACAACTTTCGGGTTTCCGCATACTAATATCTCTATAACCCTAGCGTCACCGAACCTTCAGTGTGTAGACCCTACGGGTTCGGGAGACATGCAGACATGACCGAGACGCCTCTCCGGTCAATAACCAACAGCGGGATCTGGATACCCATGTTGGCTCCCACATGTTCCACGATGATCTCATCGGATGAACCACGATGTGGAGGATTCAATCAATCCCGTATACAATTCCCTTTGTCAATTGGTATGTTACTTGCCCGAGATTCGATCGTCGGTATCCCAATACCCTGTTCAATCTCGTTACCGGCAAGTCTCTTTACTCGTACCGTAATGCATGATCCCGTGGCTAACTCCTTAGTCACATTGAGCTCATTATGATGATGCATTACCGAGTGGGCCCAGAGATACCTCTCCGTCATACGGAGTGACAAATCCTAGTCTCGATCCGTGTCAACCCAACAGACACTTTCAGAGATACCCGTAGTGTACCTTTATAGTCACCCAGTTACGTTGTGACGGTGGGTACACCCAAAGCACTCCTACGGCATCCGGGAGTTACACGATCTCATGGTCTAAGGAAAAGATACTTGACATTGGAAAAGCTCTAGCAAACGAACTACACGATCTTTTATGCTATGCTTAGGATTGGGTCTTGTCCATCACATCATTCTCCTAATGACGTGATCCCGTTATCAATAACATCCAATGTTCATAGTCAGGAAACCATGACTATCTGTTGATCAACGAGCTAGTCAACTAGAGGCTTACTAGGGACACGTTGTGGTCTATGTATTCACACATGTATTACGATTTCCGGATAACACAATTATAGCATGAACAATAGACAATTATCATGAACAAAGAAATAAATAATAACCATTTATTATTGCCTCTAGGGCATATTTCCAACACAACCATGTCCCGGGGGTCCCATGCCCCAGTGTACCTTCGTCCAGGGGATTTGAGAACCAAACCTTGTAACTCGGACTTGACTAGCTATATAAGGCGAGTCAGGGGGCTATCATGAGGGGGTCAGTAAAAAATCCTAGGGCAGATCTACTTTCTTGAACCCAACTCACCACCGGGAGGAATAATCAATTGTAATCCCCAAGGATAGATCTCACCGGTGATCCTCTAGATCTCCGGCGACCATCATGATAAGACAATAAGGCAAGATTTCTTACCTCCTCCCCCGGAGGGCCCAAACTTGGGTAAATCCATGTTGTCTCCGTCTTGCCATTCCAATCTGACGAGTGTTTGCCACCGCCGGAAAAATCGACATACATCGACAACATTGCCAGGACGAAACCTTGATAGTTGGCGTACTAGGTAGGGCCGACACACATGGTTCTATCCAATCGGATTGGAATGGCCTCCTCAACCAGGATTGCGAGTTTGGTGATGGGCCGGGGCATTATTGCATTCGAAACACTCATCTTCACCTCCAAGAAAGTTGAGGCACGATGTCTCACCGCACCCTACTACTGGGGGCAAAACCATTGGATTCAAAGATTTTGACTCCTTCATCAATTGTCCAGTGTGATAAGCACCTCTTGCATGGAGGCGGGGCACGGAGCCACGTGGGAACCCCGTCCAGACAATGGGCAATGAAATGAACGCCCGCTTCATGGGGTGATTAACTCTCTGTTTGCCGTCCTCGACTTTGACCCGAACAAATGTAAAGAAAGCTCAGCCAGCTACGACCCTGCATGTGAGGTCTTCATGATGGTGGAGAGCACTAGTACGACACCAAACCTAGACATCCTCAGAATCCCATTCTCGATTAAAGCCCGGGGGGTCAAAAACTTAAAGCGGCGCATCGGCATCTCCTTGGAGAACGAGAGGAACTCGAGTGCCAAAGGATCCAACACATCAAGTATAATCCCTCTAATACCAACATACAAAAGAATATGCAATGACCGCACATCACATGTGCTCTAGATCCTACCGTATCTACTCACAGAAAGCTCATGATACCATAGCTGGGACCGTAGTACAAATTTAAAATTTACTGCACTAGCGCACACTCCTAGGATCACTATGAAGATGCATAGGGATAGATCAGTTTTTTACCAACCAAAACGCAGTGGAGAATTAGACTGTTGGTGAAGACAGGCACATTCACGTAGCTATGTTAAACCTCCTAGCCGCAAGAATTTTATTTGATCTAGGATTCCTCTGCAGTATCCATGTGTTCTGTGTCAACAATTACCAAAAAAGGCTTTCGCCCCGCTTTATAAATAAAGCAAACCACCATAGCCAAACGGTACACAAGAGTTCACCCACACACCCACATAGTCACACGAACATAGAGTACAGATAGGTGCAGCTGAGGGCACAGTTCAACAAGCCCTAAAAAGAGAAACAAAAAATGAAGGCGGGACAACCGCGGCATCCAGGAAAGAGCTAATTCGCCTCGGGCGGTGGAGGAGGAAGCGGCGGCGCCAAGCGAAGAGCCATCGCGCGAAGGTCGGAGATGATGGTGGTGATGGCGTCCCGGTCCTGTTGACGGCTAAGCGGCCGCCAGAGCTGCAAGTAACCACACAATTTGAACACATCATCAGTAGCGCGGCGGAGAGGAACACGCTGAATCACAAGCTTATTACGCACAGTCCAGAGCATCCACGCAAGCACCCCAATGAGCAGCCACCTAATATGGCGGCCCGACATGGGGGAGGCCTGAATCTCAACGAGGAGATCAGGGAAGTTGGTGTTACACCAAACACCACCAATCGCCTCGCGGAGGCAGCCCCAGAGGAACTGGGCAGACACGCACAAAAAGAAGATGTGATGCGAGGTCTCTTCCGTCCCGCATAGGGGGCAGATACCGTCACCCGGGCCGTGGCGCTTAATCATCTCCACGCCAGAGGGAAGTCAGCCACGGATCCATTGCCACATGAAGATTCTGATCTTTAGTCGCAGGTGGATGGTCCAAATATACTCGAAAACAGGTGGGCAAGGGGAGGGGGCAATGGCGCGGTATAGGGACTTCGTCGAGAAGCGGCCGGAGGGCTCGAGGCGCCAAGACAGATGGTCGAGGGGCTGAGCAAGGTCAGGCTCATGAAGAGCCACGGCATCAAGAAGATCGTGCCAAGCTGCAACCTCTGGGGGCCCAAAGGGCCGCCGGAACGTGAGCCGCCCTAAGTCAATAAGGGCCGCCTCGACAGAAATCCTAGACTCAACGACAATGGAGAAGAGGTCAGGGAACCTCGCCGCAAAGGGGAGGTCCCTAGCCCAGCGATCAAGCCAAAACAGCGTAGATGTCCCAGTTCCGATCGAGATGGATGTCCCAATGCAGAGGACCGGTAGAAGCTGAATGACAGACTGCCAGAACTGAGACCCTCCAGACCTAACGCAAAAGGTGAGGCCGAGGGGCTGTCCTCGCAGGTACTTACGGCGCATGATCTGCAACCACAGGCCTCCATCGCCATTAGCAATGCGCCAGAGCCAACGAGTGAGAAGGGCCAGGTTCATGCGCTTGGAGGACATGATTCCAAGGCCACCTTGGTCGCGAGGCTTGCAGATTTTGATCCAGCGTACCATATGGTACTTCTGCTTGTCGCCCTCGCCAGCCCAGGACAAAGGACAACCGGAGGACAAGTGGTGGAGTAGCCTTGCCGCGTCCAGTGTGGGGGCAAAAATTACAGAAGAGACAAAGGACACAACCGCCAAAACCTAGTGTTTGGCTGGGCTGCCCCTCCCCTCTATATAGGTGGTCAGGAGGAGCAACCTTGGAGGAGGGCATGTCCCTCCTAGGATCGGCCTACCAAGGCCCCACAAGATCCCGTCCCAACCCCAACCGCGCTCATGGCTTGGCCACCAGGCCAAGTGAGGTCGCCCCACTCTGGACCCCAAGGGAGCAGTCCAATAGGGCCACTTGAAACCTTCTGGAAGATTTCGAAAATTTTTATTACCTTTCCAGACCTTTTAGGGTTCCTTCGGGAAATTCGTGATATCACTCGAACACTTTCGGGACTTCCGGGAACATTTCCGGTTTCATGAAACATTTTCAGTGCATATCTCTTATTCTCCTAATACCTCCTAGTAGTCTATCAAGCCGTTAAGCATGTGACCCTACAAGTTTGATAATATGTGAACATGACACGGAACACCTTTCGGCCAATAATCAACAACAGGGTTTGGACACCCATATTGATTCCCACATATACATGAAGATATTTATTGAGAGAACCTTTTATTTATATACACAGTTCCCTTTGTTTCATGATAGTTAACAAAATCCGATGCACGACTTTTATCAGTTTCCTTGTGAAGTAACTACTTAACCACAATACCAAGTTATCCTCCTTATCAATTTTGCTCTCATTACTCATTTCCAAATTTCGTTATCCCCATGATCATATCTCGTTTTGTCTAGCCAGAAAATGATTGATACTGTAATACTGAGTGGGCCCAAAGCATATCTCTCCATCGTCTAAGGAGCAAATTTCAGTCTTGAACTATTGAGTCCCTTGGCATACTTTTCCGATGTACCCAAAAGTTACCATTAGGATCACCCATTTACGAGTAACATTTGGCAACCCCAAAGTAACCATCCGGTATGAAGGTACCCAGCATTCTCATGGTCTAAGGATATGAGTATACGTTAACACATGACATGATAATACTGGTAACATAACGCTGATGGGATCTCATAATATATCATTATTTGGGTCTGTCCAACATCATTGTTCTGCTAAAGGTACACTCTCATTCTTCGTAGAATCCTTGTTACTATAATAATGTCCTATATGATCAGGAAAATAGGATTATCGTGCAACACATGAGCTAGTCTTAGAGGTGAGACTAGGGAACTACTTGGTGTTTATGTTTCCACACATGCAACTGAGTTTTCTTCTTAATTGCACATTCAGGAACCATTGCAATTATAACACATTAATATAAAACATTAATCATGAACATGGAAATAAACAATACTTTATTATTACCTCTAGAGTATATTTCCAACACGGTGGTGCCTTCCATGTGGCCGATGCCATTCGACTGTGGTACTTCTCCTTAAAATTTGGTCATGGTTGCACCCGCCATGTACTCGCGTTGTGGATCACAGTGCCCAAGGAATGGTCTTCATGAGTATTATTTTTCCCAGATCAGGTAGTTGCTACCAATGTCTCATATTGGCAAGATTGCGGGATGCAGCCGGAGACTCCTTAATTTATGGGTTTTGGTGGTCTCTCTGGCCAGTTTGCCTTCAATTTTCAGATGCAATATATGGACGGTAGCTTGATGTAGAGTGTATGATTGTGTAGTGGAGGCGGTGGGATATCTATACTAGAGCATGTATCTTCTAGGACCTCGAAAGTTGTGGTGACAAAACATGATTGCCTTTGATTAATTTGATGGTGCTTCTGGAGTATCCAGTCTCGAGCTCCAGGGTGAAAATCCTAGGCCTGACCCGAGTTAGTTATACCTGCCGATGACGATGCTTTTATGTCATCTTGTTGAATGCATTGCTCAGATTTGTTCTTTATGATGAATAAATAGAATCTGAACATAGGTGGGTGGATCCGGTGATAGTGGCGTTGAGCATGCATTGTTCCCTTCCCAACAGCGTTTGCTATTGAAGAACATTTCTTATTGTCCTTGTGGTTTCAAGATATAGTTGGTGCGGATATATATGATCCTTGAGTAGTTTGTCGACCTTTGTTTTGATAATTTTGGTCTTGTATGACTTTGTCGACGTGTTTATTTGTGTGTGTCCGTGTTGATTGCTTCTATTCTAATTTCGTAAAGCCAGCTGGGCAGGGTGTGCTTATTGTGTTGGCATCCTCTGTTTTTGATTGAATAAAATCCACTGTTTGTTAAAAAAGACACTCTCTCCATCTATATATATATATATATATATATATATATATATATATATATATATATATATATATATATATATATATATATATATATATATAGGGCCTAATATGTTTTTCGAGACTGCCTTTGACAATTGATAAGATTAATAGTATATGAGATGTATAATGTGAAAATTATATCATTGGAAACTCTTTTCACATATGAATTTGACGGTATACTTGCGTAACTTGCATGTCATATATTATTGCTCTAACATATGACAAAGTTAGCTTCCAAAAACGCATTAGACCTATATATATGGATAGAGGGAGTAGGAGATTTCATCTCATAAACTATATCCCCGATATAATCCATGACATGAATCGTGCATTTTTGAATGGACTAAATAAGTCAGATAGACGCCGTGTGTAGCCCGGGCCTTGCCCCTTGCACGCGAATCAGTAATCTGAAATTTTCAGGTACGGACAATGATCGGGAAAACTAGTGTGGCTTCTTAGCCTTAATTTTATCCGGTTGAATTTACGGAGCGGCGGCGGCGTGGAAGTCTATCTGAACTTTTCCGCTCTCGTTGAATTTTCAACTAATGACTTCGACTACCGATCGTTTTAGTTATGCCCATGGTTTTCACCATTTTGTTTCTTTTGAGAAATCATTGTTTGACTTATTCGCCGCTACTTTGATAGCATGTCAATGATCCAGTTGTATCGCGAAGTCGATCGAGGAATCAAAGAGTACTTTCTGCATGCTTATTTTCCTTTGCACATATCTTATCTTGAAACGATGCTGCCTTTTATATGCAAGATCCGGCCATGGTGTGGATCGCTATGATGATTAATTTATAATATTTGACCAGGTTAAATGTCAAAATTAACCAGCACACAGGAAAAGTTCCGCCGTATAAACATGAGAAGAGTTCTTTTTCTTAAAACCAAAGTTCAGCTGCACTTAATACTATACCGTATGTGCTGCATGCAGACCCGTGCATTGTAAATTTGTTGAATTCGGATTTTTGCCCACTGAAAAGAAATGTATTCACAGTTTTTGGGTTCCCTATAAGTCTATAACCTTTCATCTGGACACAGGAAAAATATACTTAACCGACTGTTACACTATATAGAGGCTATTTTTCTTGTCAAGCTGAATCTAGGTTCAACAAAAATATTTCTCATCCAGAAATAATCAAATCATGCATGACCAATCTGAACTTGAAACAACATCTGACAAGATTCTGGTGATCTTTTCTTGGAGGGCGCGCGCACTGTGTGGTGATGGTTTGGACTTGTAGACATAGTGCATCACAAGTCAAGGCTGCTGAAGTAACAAGAAGATCTTCCAATTGTTCGTATCTGAGTCAGTAAAATACTACGCCTTGCCTGCAGCGTGGAACATCCACCGCCGTGCACTCTCTGTTACCCAATGAAGCATCGTAGTCAGACTCTGACCGACGCGCTGGGTTGGTAGAGGTAGGTGGACACAGTCTTTGCATATTGGTAGTACTGTAGTTTGAAGGAATAGTTTTATTTCGATTTACTTAAGGAAGAAGACCATTAATAAGCACTTTGCGTAACCTAAGTCTTGCGGCTAACAGCTACGGGCCGACCGATTCGCGTGATGCCCAATCATGGACGCCTAACTAGGTTACTTAAAAATATATAGTACTCCCTCACTCTCTAAAAGGAATTCCTAAAAAAATTGTCCCCAGTCAAAAGATGCAATGTTTGATCAAGTTTAAAAAAAAAATATTAACATATATAATAACTGGTTATATTATTAAAATAGAAAATTAATTTAATAAATATATTTTTATACTATATGTATGTTTAAATATATTTTTTACAAATGTAATCAAACTTTGTACTTTTTGACTTGAGATAAGAGTTATTGTATCTTTTTGAAGACGGAGAGAGTACGTGATTTGATCTTGAGAACGCCTTTTGATCCCGCGTTAACTCAGTGCGCACTGCAGTTTCTCGTCACGGCGGCTTGGAAGTCTCGTCACCTAAGCTGTACTTTTGTTGCATAGCCACGATTGACTTGTCATTCTCTCTGGATTATCAAGTATACAAACACTAAACTAATTAACCCCTCAAGGCGAAAGGTTAGGTGGCCTCTTAATTACCGGCGCAACAAAAAGTAGCAATTGACTTGTCATTTTCTCTGGATTATCCAGTAGTGCTAAACTAACCCCTCAAAGTGAAAGGTTAGTTGGCCTCTTACCGGCGTTACAAAAATACTATAGCTTGAAAAACGATACTACTCGGCTGGTAGATAGTATAGCCTACAACGCGTGCCAATGATGCTAATCTGCAATCCCCCTTCACACCATGGTCTTTCCATGAAGCCTCGCCTCTGGCCAGCCTAGCTAAACTAATAGCCATGCATTGCATATACCACCAGGTTGCGAGGTAGGAAAAGTAGCAGAGTGATCTACTGGGCTTGCGTACGTGATCCATGATATCAAACATGGCGTTTCTTGTCGCTTGGTTTGATTAGCCTGGTCAAATCAACGATTGCAAACTGCCGTAGGATCCGGACGCCTTGTCCCTCGAGTGTATAAAATAGGCCACACCACAGCCTTAGCAAACCATCCTTCCATTGAGCAGCGAGTTAACTAGCTAGCCAACTTCAGATGATATATTTTCTTGTGATATAAATATTAGGATGCATTGCTTATATTATATTGATTATAAATAGACAATCCAGGGATCTGCACAGACCTTATAAACCAAAAAGGAGGTACTACCTCCAGTTCGGTTTATAAGTTGGACATGTATTTTAGGAGATCTATTTTTATAGAAAAACATGTATTATATTCTAAAAACAATATATTTACATTCATTGTCAAACATAGTTTCTAATCATATAATTTTGTGTTATATTATACTTCCTTAATGTGATAATAAGTGTCGCTCAAACGTATGTATTTAGCATGGAGGGACTACATGATTTATTAATCAAATCAAAGACCGAAAATCATACTTGATTTATAAACCCGACCGAGCGAGTATTTTTGTTTTCGGTTGCCGCTCGTGTCTTCGTGTTGAGAGCACAAGCGGGCCCATGAAAGGAGTCATGTTTCTTGTAACAGGGACAGAGAAAACTAACGTGACGCGGCTGGTAGACTTTGCATGTTGTCCAAAGTGTTAAGTGCCAACTCGACCTGTTGCAGGTAGATCTAGCATGGAGCGCTGGCAAAATAAGATTAGATACCTGAGACAATTCTTCAGGGGTTGGGCCAGAAATGAGAGTGGGAATTATAAACAAGAGAAAGAACGGCTTATCTAGTTGATTCGGGCACTAGATTTGAGAGCGGAAACAAATCTGCTGGACGAGTCAGAACAAGCCGTTAAGTCTGAGGCCGAGTTGAAATTGCGTGCTTTGCTTAGAGAAGAGGAAACGAAATGGGCCTTACGCGCTAAGGTTCTTAGAGTCGTCCAAGGGGATGACAATACCCAATTTTTTCATATGATTGCTAATGGCAAACATAGGAGAAAGAAGATTATCCAGCTTGAGCAAGATGAGGGAATAGTTGTGGGTCACGAGAATCTTAAGTTATATATATCCAACTATTATAAGCAACTGTTTGGGCCATCGGTGGATAACGCGGTGGCCCTAGATGAGCATGTTGTTGAGGATATACCTTAGTTGAGGTCAGAGGAGAATGAGATTCTATCTGCACCTTTTACTAAGAAGGAGGTTTTTGAGGCGATCGCTCAAATGAAACCGAATAAAGCACCGGGACTAGATGGGTTTCCAGCAGAATTCTATAAGAAATGTTGGCATATCGTGAAATATGATCTTATGCCTATGTTTGATTTCTTTAACAGGCATCTGCAACTGTTCCATCTAAATTTTTGCACAATTACACTTCTGCCAAAGAAAGAGGAAGCTATTCGCATTGAGCAATTCAGGACCATATGTCTCTTGAATGTGAGTTTCAAGATCTTTACGAAAGTGGCCACCAATAGATTGACACAGATTGCCCATTCGGTAGTGCAACCAAGTCAGACTGCCTCTATGCCTGGAAGACACATCCTAGAAGGGGTAGTTGTCTTGCACGAAACTTTACATGAAATCCATTCGAAGAAACTCGATGGGGTAATATTCAAAGTAGATTTTGAGAAGACATATGACAAAGTTAAATGGCCATTTTTGTAGCAAGCCATGCGCATGAAGGGCTTTAATGGGACATGGAGGAATCAGGTGGATTCTTTTGTCCAGAAAGGTAGTGTTGGATAAAGGTGAATGATGACATTGGTCATTATTTTCAAACACATAAAAGCCTGAGACAAGGAGACCCGATGTCTCCGATTCTGTTTAACATTGTGGCAGACATGTTGACAGTTCTCATAGGTCGGGCCAAGAACAGAGGCTTGATAGGTGGACTTGTTCCCCATTTGGTGGATGGGGGCGTCTCTATCCTACAATATGCGGATGACACCATTATCTTCATGGAGCATGACCTCACAAAGGCGAGGAATATGAAACTGGTGTTATGCCTATTTGAACAACTGTCTGGTCTAAAAATCAACTTTCACAAAAGTGAATTGTTCTGCTTTGGTAGAGCCAAAGATGACCAAGAGAGCTACAAGCAACTGTTCGGTTGTGAACTGGGGTCATTACCATTCAGCTATCTAGGCATTCCAATACATCATAGGAAATTAACTAATAAGGATTGGAAATGTATCGAGGATCGATTCGAGAAGAAACTAAGCTGCCGGAAGGGTAAGCTTATGTCTTATGGAGGACGGCTAGTATTGATAAATTCGGTACTCACGAGTATGCCAATGTTCCTTCTCTCTTTCTTTGAGGTGCCTAAAGTGGTACGCAAGAGACTAGACTTCTATCAATCTCGTTTTTTCTGGCAGTCAGATGAGGTTAAGACAAAGTATCGCCTAGCAAGATGGGATATTATTTGTCAACCAAAACACTAGGGGGGTCTTGGGATCGAGATCCTCGAGATTAAAAATAAACGCCTGTTGGGCAAATGGCTATATAGGTTATCACAGGAATCCGAGGGTATGTGGGCACAAATCCTAAGAAATAAATACTTGCACTCTAAAACCCTCGCTCAGGTTACCGTAAGACCTACTGGTTCACCATTTTGCAAGGGACTCATGAGAGTGAAAGAAACCTTCTTCCATAGGGTGAAATTCATTGTTGGGGATGGAACAACAACAAGGTTTTGGGAGGATACATGGTTATGCGACACACTGCTAGCTCTCCAATATCCTTCCCTGTATCATTGCTCAACATAAGGAGGATTACGTAGCAACGGTTTTGCAGACGGTACCTTTGAATATCCAGTTCAGGAGGTCTCTAGTAGGGGAATGATGGAATTCCTGGTTACACGCTTAGTAAGGAGGTTGATGGACGTTCAACTCTCAAATCAGGGAGATACATTGCACTTTAAGCTAACGGGTAACGGAGTGTTTACGGTCAAATCGATGTACTTAGAACTCATTAATCCTGGCCCAATCCCAAGATCGATTCACATTTGGAAAGTTAAGGTTCCCTTGCGAATTAAAGTTTTTATGTGGTTTCTACACAAGCAACTGATCCTTACCAAAGATAACTTATTAAAGCGGCGATGGGTAGGCAGTTCACGATGTTGCTTTGTGTTCACGATGAAACAATCGAACACTTATTTCTTGATTGCCCTCTCGCGAAGTTACTTTGGCGGCCTGTTCATATAGCCTTTAATATTATCCCTCCAGTTAGCATTGAAGCATTGTTTGGGACGTGGCTAGATGGAGTGACTACTCATATTGCGTCAAGTATTCGGATTGGAATATGCGCACTTTTTTGGGCTATATGGAACTGCAGGAATGATATGATTTTTAACAGACTTTTTATGATTAACTTCTTGCAGGTTATCTTCAGGGCTACGGCATGGATCCGTACGTGGTCGTTACTCACTCCTACAGGCTCCAGGGAGCAGCTGGCTACTGGGTGCAACCGGTGGAAGATGGTAGCACGGGTTATATTCAACCGGTTTGGATGGCGGTCATATAATAGGATATGTACTTAATGTCTTTTCGTCCAGCCGGTTGTGGCTTTGAGTTCATTATTTTTTATTTTGCTCCTTTTGTGAGTTGTACTTTGCAGACCAGACTTTTTGTTTTGTTGAACTTGATCTAATAAAGTGGCCGCATGCATCTATCCAATGCAGAAGCCGGGGAGGACCTCCTTTTCAAAAAAAAAAAAAACTCTTGCCCCATGTCAATTTCGTCCAACCACGTAGCAACAACTTTGCTTTCGCACGTAGCAGTAATATTTTAATGTTCAAAATCACTAGTTAATGTTTAACTGGACATTTACAAAGAAAAATGCTTAATGGTACGACGTGATGCTTCTAGGCGGCCTTATTGTCATGTCCGGATTATTCAACCTCTTGATGCTGTTTTTAGCTCCCATTCAGTCTTCGGGATTGGATCAAATGAAAACAAATTTAACTAGAAGTTTTTCATGAAATTCAAAGTGAGGCTTGGCAGGACCTAACAGCCGTAAAGACATTTCCTTCGTCCTCGCAAGACCTGGCGGCCGCAACACCCCAACTCCCCTTCCTCCACCTCGTCGTCGTAGAAGGACGCCATAGGGCGAACCTTGTGCGGCCGACGGTGGCGGCAGGGTGTCTGCTCGCGGCGGAGGGGCTCTTGTGGGCGTGAGGCATAGGTGGTTCAACCGTAACGACGCGATCTGGGGCGGGAATCGCTGAAGGTTGTAGCGGACGTTTGGAGCTCGATGGGAGGCCTCTGACGACATCAGAGACGACCGTAGGTATGATCTCGGTCATGTCCCATTCAGATCCGCGCAGTGAGTGGCGGTGCAGCTGAGGCATGTGTTGTGCCATCGGTGGTGGTCCATGTGATGTCAGACCCTCCTCCACTACTTGGATCCGGCCTGGGACGATGCCCTCCATGTGGGCGATGCCATCTGGCTGCGGTATTTCAACTTTAGGCTTGGCCATGGTGGCACCGGCCGGCCACTCAAGCTGCGGATTGCGGTGGCCGTCGAAGGGTCTTCGTGAGGGTTCTTACCGGTGGTTGTTGTTTGTGTCTCGAACCGGTAAGGTTGCGGGATGCAGCCGGAAGACTCTTTTGTTGGTTTTGGTAGCTCTCACTCCGCCCATTTGGCCTTCAGCGGTGAGATGCATCTATCGATGATGGCTTGACACTGAGGATATGTTTGTGCAATGACGGCAGTGAAATTTCCATCCTAGCGCATGTACTTCTAGGATCATGGAAAGCAGTGCTGACAACACAAGATTGACTTTGATTTGGTGGTGCTTCTTGACTACACGGTCTCGAGCCCCGGGGAGAAAATCCTGGGTCTGGCCCCAGCTAGTTATATCTGGCAGTAGCGATGCTTTTCTATCATTACCATGTTGATGGCATTGCTCAGATTTGTTCTTCACGGTCAAAACCTATAATCTGACCTTTGGTAGTGGCTCCGGTGACGGCGGCGCTCAAGAATCGTTCCTTTCTGGAGGCGTTGTTGTTGAAGAACCCTTCTCCTTGTCCTTGTGGTGTCAAGAGATGGTTGGTGTGGATAGTAGTTGATATTCTCAGATTTGTTCTTCACGGTCAAAACGTATAATCCGACCTTTGGTAGTTGGCTCCGGTGACGGCGGCGCTCAAGCATCGTTCCTTTCTGAAGGCGTTGTTGTTGAAGAACCCTTCTCATTGTCCTTGTGGTATCAAGAGATGGTTGGTGTGGATAGTAGTTGATATTCGATCACGGTTTTTATCCTTTTTTTATTTGTCTTGCTTAGACATAACTTTGATCTTGTATGCTTTGCTTATCTTTTTTTTGTGTCTGTTGGTGTTGGTTATGTGCATCCTAATGTTGCTTTTGAATGAATAAAATCTACCGTTAGTTGACAAATCTAGGAGTTTTCATCTCATAAATGATGTCCCAGATGTAATCCATGAATGGTGTATTTGCATTTAAATGGATTAAATAAGTTGGTCAATCTGTCAGATAGACGCGGGGTGGCCCGGGCCTTGCATTTGCATGCGAGTCACTGAGTTCCACGTACAGACAATGATTAGAAAAAGTAGTGTGGCTTCTTTAGATTACCCACAGTGGAAATAACATAGATAATAACATCTAGATAAAGTAGATGATGTGACAAGAATAAATGAAGAAAAAGAGGAAAGTAATAACATATCTAGTTACTAGTAATATGAGTAACATCACACATATCAAGACAAGATGTGTTTATAGCCTAATAAATAAAATGTTGCATGTTACCACACATATGTTACTCCTCACTATAAAGGTAGTAACATAGACTAGTAATATGGGCAATATTACTAGTCTATGTTACTACCCATTATGACTAGTCTTAGCCTTCTTTTTATTCCATTAAATTTGCGCAACAGCGGACGCGAAATCTATCTGAAGTTCCCGTTGGTCCCGTTGAATTTTCAACTAATGACTTCCTCTACGAATCGTTTTAGTTACGCCCATCGTTTTGACATTTTCCCTTTTCTTTTGAGAAACCATTGTTTGATCTATTCGCTGCTACTTTGAGAGCATGTCATAAGCAATGTCCCAGATTTAATCCATGAATGGTGTATTTTAAATGGATTAAATAATTCTGGTCATCTCTCAGATAGACGCCGTGGGTAGCCCGGGCCTTGCATGCGAATCACTTATCTGAAATTTTCAGGTACAGACAATGATCGGGAAAGGTAGGGTCCAGCTTCTTAGCCTTAATTTTATCCCTTTGAATTTACACAGCAGCGGACCCAAAGTGTATCTGAAATATCCCGTTGGCCCCGTTGAATTTTCAACTAATGACTTTCGCTACCGATAGTTTTAGTTAAACCCATCGTTTTGACCTTTTTCTATTTGTTTTCGGAAACCATTGACTGGCTTATTCGCCGCTACATTGAGAGCATGTCAATGATCCAGTTGTATCATACTTTCTGCATGAATGTTTCTTTTCCTTTGCACATATCTTTTCTTCAAACGATGCTGCCCTTTATAATGCAAGACCCGGCGGTTGTGTCAATCGCTATGATTAATTACTAATTTTTTTGCGGAAATTAATTACTAATATTTGACCAGGTTAAATGTCAAAATTAACCAGCAAGCAGGAAATGTTCCGCCGTAGAAACATGATGGTTTGGCCTTGCAGACATATAGTGCATCACATAAGTCAAGGCTGCTGAAGTAACAAGAAGATCTTCCAACTGTTTGTATCCGGCTCAGTAAAACACTAGTACGCCTTGCCTGCAGCGTGGAACGTCCACCGCCGTGCATTATCTGTTACCCAAAATGAAGCGTCGTAGACCGACGCTGGGTTGGTAGAGGTAGGTGGACACGGTCTTTGCATATTAGCAGTAATATAGTTTGAAGGAATGGGCGTAATTCGCAAGGAAAAAAGACCATTAAGTCTTGCGGCTAACAGCTACGGGCCGACCGATTCCCGTGCTGATGCCCATCTATGGACGCCTAACTAGGTTACTTAAAATTATGTACTAGTACTCCCTCATCCTCTAAATGAAATTCCTAAAAAAGTTGTCCAAGTCAAACGATGCAATGTTTGATATTGACAATGAACTGAAAAATGCGAGTGCATAATAAAATATATATTTTAATACAAAATGTGTTTGGTGTTGTGGTTTTTCGTAGTTTTTTCTACAAATTTGATCAAGCTCTGTACTATTTGCCTTGAGATAAAAGTTATAGCATCCTTTTGAAGACAAAGAGAGTACGTGATTTGATCTGCTGAACGTCTTTTGATCCCGCGTTAACTCAGTGCGCACTGCACTTTCTCACGCCGGCTTGGAAGTCTCGTGGCTTAAGCTCTAGCTTAGTTGCATACTGTAGCCACGATTGACTTCATTCCCTCTGGATTATCAAATACTCGCACTAAACTAACTAACCCCTCAAGGCGAAAGGTTTAGGTGGCCTCTTAGTTACCGGCGCAACAAAAAGTAGCAATTGACTTGTCAATTGTCATTTTCTCTGGATTATCCAGTAGTGCTAAACTAATTAACCTCTAAATTAAAGTGAAAGGTTAGGTGGCCTCTTACCGACTCTACAAAAAATACTTCCTCCGTCCAAATTATTTCTTGCAGAAATGGATATATTTAGACGTACTTTAATGCTATATATATATTTTATTTATTTATTTATTTTTATCTATTTCTACGTAACTATTTCCCAATGGAAGGAGTAGCTAGTAGCCTAGTATACTGCCAATGATGCTAATCTGGATTCTCCCTTCACATCACGGCCTTTCCATGAAGCCTCTCCTCTAGCCGGTCTAGCTAACCATGCATGCATGCATACTAGTGGCTGGGACGCGCCCTGGTCGCGTCTCTTGAGGCGGCATTGTGCACATTAATTATGCCGCCGTATTTCTGTATGACAATATGATATTGCTTTGTACAAAAATGGGTAGTGTTTTTCTCACAAAGTCATATAGCAACTAACCTATGCTTTACAAATCAAATGCTTTCAAACTTGAGGACATGAATTTCAAAGGGATGTTTTGACGCATTTACAAATGGTGTATCCGTTGAACTAGAATTTACATAGTAGTGACTAAGTATTCGTTGAACTACAATTTACATAGTAGTAGCCACTGCTCTAATTACTCACAGATATTTAATTAAGCTTAGCATAGTATCCACTCAGCACGCAACTTGAATGATCATGAAAATCCAATACTAATCATCTTTGAATCCCTGCACTCAAAGAAAAAATGTCATACTTTTGTATTACCAATGGAAAAGGCAAAGTAACACACTCAAAATTACATATTAAAGAAGGAAAGAGAATGTTTATCTCACTGATCAAAATGAAACATGCTACAATATCAGACAAACGAAAAATGGGAAAGAAGCAGAGTAGGTCAGTGCATTCAAACTATATGTATCAGTTTTGTGACACGCGACCCCATCTAACAGAATATCAAGTCATGTCACTAGGAAAATGTATCAGTAATTTGTATTATTGCTTCTAATCAATACATCATGACCAACAACTTTGAGCTTGTAAAAAGGAAAAGTAGTATATGTTAGATAGCTAGACATCTTGCCAAATCATCATCACGTTGGTGAGGGCGAGTGATTCCTAGCTACAATTTTTTAGTGTCAACCACACTTTTGTTTAAAGAGGGATGTTCTAAATTGCATCAGAACTTGAAGGCACGTCAATACTGATTAGTACAACAACAAATATCAAGCAGCAGATGACATATTAGATATAGGAATTTATCTATTCATCAACTAATTAGCAATTAGCCCTTGAAAATAAATCGTAGTATTTTGGTTTAATCACAAGCGTCACGGAATCACAAGCTATGATATACTTCTCACTAACTAACCATGCTGATTCAATGTAGATCTTGTACCTATCACCCAACACAACAATTTCAATATTAATGACATAACCAATAAGTACATACCTAACGTCTAATCGAAGAAAACAAACCTATGTGTGCATTGACTGGCCAAATATGATTTATTGTATCCTGCCTTGCTCTCTTTGATCCAATCCGAAATGAGAAGGAAAAAGTAAACACTCTAATTAGCCATAGGAATCATCAAAATTACTTTCTTTGAAAAAGGCTATGTTCTTGATCAGAAGGATTAGAATAATTGTAAAAGCAACAAGATTTGACAAGATACAACATGATTTTATACTTGTGAGAATAAACAGAATGTTAACACTCCCTTCAAGTATAACAGAGTGCAGTGCAACGTAAACGCAGACAAGTACCTATTTGTAGATCCGTGCATTCCATTCTTATTTACTGGAAACATTACACTTGATAAGCTCTTGCCTTATAGCTGTGACCTCTGGATTCCCTTTCCAGTAAGCATAAGGTTATCTATCTATCAATGGCCGGCATTCAAATCCTTCTGTTTTCTGTTAAAAATTAGGTATGTAAATTATAACAGATGAATGAAAGCAAGCAAACATTGCATTTATCCGTGGATTCAGATTTCTGATAGTTTGGAGCAAGCATATGAACAGAAACAGATCCATCCCAATCGAACGCAAACAAATCCATCTTTTGAGAAGCTCTTTTTGGTTCACAGGACAACATCCACAATATATACACACATCTTTCTCTATATTTCCAACTAAATCAACGCATCATGTAATGAACTCAGGTAGACAATTTCCAAAAACAGAAGACCATGCAGAACCCATCTCATCCCCTCTGTGCGACAGGCATCAATCAAAGATTTAAAAACTACAATGATGATAGGCATGACGGCTACAGCTAAGCGTTCATGTAATTAATCCTTAAGCCAAAAACTAAATCAATGACCAAAATGAAGTAATATAGAAAGACTTTTGAATAATCCATGGACGGGGGCGGAGCCAGGATTTAGACATAGGGGGGCGAGACAATAGCAAAGGCCAGAAATATTTTGTCTCACAAACTACAGAAGTGTTTTATATCCAGATATCACTTACAATCGGGTCAGGTCTAGCTATAAGCTGTAGTGTTGAACTACATAAGTTTGTAATCCAACTACTACAAAGTACGGCATAAAGTACATTTCTAAACATTGATCAATCATAAAATACTAAAGTTGTAGTGTTTTATCATATGCATGTTTTAGATGAACATGACCAATCATTGTATAACTAAATAGTAGGATTTAGCTTTCATTCATATAGTTCTAAATGGAAAATCAATCACCGCTTGGGACAACACTTACATTTACTTGATATATACCAAGGCAAACATACTTAAACATATATTTTTATTAGAAAAAAGTGATCAGCGTCGAAAGAATACATACCTAGAGTATCAAATCCAGCCCCGGCTCGTCCCATCTGCTCGTAATAACGGATGCTCGTTGTTTCCGCAAACCGCAGGCATGCGGGATCCGGCAACCATCGCTGGTAAACTTCGCAGGACAAAGAATCAACGGGTTCGCGCTTCCGAAAGATTGTGCGCGTCTACGCCCTAGTGTGATGCCGATGGCCGATGGCAACACTTGATTAAGTTTGGGCGGCGGCGGCCAGAGATCAGTTTGAGCTTCGTTAGGTCAAAGGGCACACGGGATGGAAATGAACGCCTAGATGTAGATGCGCGTGTATTGCAAATGGTCTTCGATCGGTCGGTGATTGGGTTGGCGTTGTTTTGGGCTTGGGCCAGCCAGCATCTGGATGCATGAATAAAGGCTTGTACTCTAATGGTCGGGTACTAAGTGACAATTACAGAGTAGATTAGTACTAGCCCCCCTTCAAAATCCATGGGGGTGGCCGGCCCATAGGGGGGGTCTGGCCCCCGCTGGCCCCCCTACATGAAATCTACAGCGAGCAGATACGACCGCTTAATGCATCTAGAAGAAGAGCAACTAATGCATGAAAAGGAACTAAACCAGATGCCGGGTGGTTGGTGCGACATATGCCAACGGGTGGCTTATCATTGTGGGTGCCAATAAGACGTCACCGGTGCCTGGAAACGGGATGAGGCGAAGACATGCATGCCGGCGGATCTTACCCAGGTTCGGGGCTCTCCGAGGAGATAACACCCCTAGTCCTGCTCTGCGAGGTCTCCGCATGATCACTAGATCAGTAAAAGTAGCTACAATCGCTCCTAGAGCTGTTGGGTTCAAGGGAGAAGAAGAACAAGGCTAGCTCTCACTTCTCTCTCTCTCTATGGTGTGTGTGCTATGCTCAGAAGCCAACCCTTTGCATGGGTGCTCCGGGGGGTTTATATAGGCCTACCCCCCGGGGGTACAATTGTAATCCGGCTGGGCTCTGGTCCCAGCCATCAGTGTCTATGCTCGCTAGCTTCTCCGCCGGTTATTGGGGCCCGACAATTAGTGGGCCCTGCCGGCTGCCGGCCTCTTGGTCGACAGGCCGGCCCCACCGCCTGGGATCTTGTCGGCGGCTGCTTACTGTAGCCTCGCCCCTGATGACGAGGGCGTTGTTGAGGTAATCGTGGCTACAGTGGGCCGCCTCGAGGGTCCTCACTGTAGCCTTACCTCGTCTTGTCTCCTTAATGGGGCGCATGCTTCGAGGGAGGGGGTAGCCGGCTTCTGGGGGCCGGCTACGCCCTTGGCCGACTGGGGGAGGCCGGGCCGCCTCCGTGCTTCTCTCTGGCCGAGGGGGCCCGCCGCCCGTGGGCCGTACGGGAGTCTGTCGTGGATGACGTTGAGGCTAGCATGGCTACAGTGCCGAGCCGAACGGGAGACGGCCGTCCCGTACGGCCTCCTGTGGCCATGCCTGCCTCGGTCTTCGGGGGTAGTGGGCCGCACTGTGGCCACACCCCGTCTTGTCACCGTTATGTGGGTGTAGCTTTGGTGGTTGTGGTCTCGGCCGGCTTCTTGGAGTCGGCGCTCTTCGAGGCCGGCTTCCTGGAGTCGGCCACCCCGCGGATATCCTGGGGGGGGGGGGGGAGGTCGCTGAGGCTTGGCCGCCTCCCGTGAGTCGGCTTCGCGGGTAGCCGGCCAGGGGAGGTGGTCCAATGCTTGGAGTGCTTGGAGGCCCAAAGGCCTGATAATTTTTCAGAAGAACCAGGGGTAGTCGGTTAGGCTACCCGTGGCCATTTACTCCGACACCAGATCTGAGAAAATAAGACAAGCTTAGTTTTGTTGATTGAAGAATAATCTGAACGGTGCTACAATTTACACCAAGGAGACATGTCTATTCCTAAGAAGTGAATGATTCGCGGATCTCAATGTTCTAATAGAAGTGGTGATGAGAAACGAGTTCAAGTGTTGTAGCTCATGGATTGCGACGACGTTCACATTGTTATCATGAGTCTAACCGAAGTTTGCCCAGATGGAAGAACAACACTTTTGGGTAAATGAGTGAGCTAGACATGAGGATAACATGATCTAATGAGTGTAAATAAAAAAAATTCTTGGATGAACACAAATGTACATATAGACACAGTCCAACTTCCATGCATGAACAAAATCAACACATAGACACAACCCAGCATGAGTAAAATAATTTGATGGTTAACTTATGAAGCTAGATCCTATTTTCTGAACAAGACATCAAGTAAACAGTAGCAGTTACTCATAAATTACTTGACTAAGATCTGTCCATGGTAATCCCTAGTCTAAGGTTGTACCTGATGTTGATGGGGATCGAAGTTGGTTGCGCACTTTGTGTAATTTTTGCTCACCAGTCTCCTCTTGATGCAAGCCATAATTTTATTTCTCCACAATTGAATAAAGATATGCAACTCTACCTTCATCTACACACCCAATCAAACTCACTCAATCTCCTCCCGACGGAAGTGATAGCTACCTAAACTAAAAGCTTCCAAAACACCAAGGGAAAGTAATTGAAATTGCAGTGGCTAGGTGAAATTAGACTTGAACATACCTATTGTGGTCAATATTTACTACTCACAAAAATGATTATGGCCGTCTTCTGTCCAAGGAGAAACCAGAGGAATCAACAACCCCCGAACAGACCCACAACAATATATGGTTATACACCTTGAATTAAACAAGTGTTTCCACTAGAGCAATTCCTGCAAAATAAAAGAACAACACACTATGAATAGGTAGACAAGGAAGCCAATAGCCATCTAACTATATAATAATTGTCACAGCAGAACATATTGGAGAGATTACCTTGGCAGGCAATAGATGGTGATGATGTTGAGCACCTTGGATGGTGGGCACCCTCCTTCAGCAGATTCACTAGTGCAGAACTGGGCTACAACACCGGTTCGTAAGGGCCTTTAGTGCCGGTTCCGCAACCGGCACTAAAGGGTGGGGACTAAAGGCCCCCCTCCTTTAGTACCGGTTATGCACGAACCGCCGCTAAAGGTCCACCACGTGGCACGAGCCGGCGCCGGGGACGGGGAGACCTTTAGTACCGGTTGGTAACATCAACCGGTACTAAAAGGCTAGGGGGGTTTTGGGTTCAGGGTTTCTTTTTCCTTTAATTTTGTGTTCTCCATTTAATTCTTTTTCGTTTGCTGGTATTTTACGATACTACATATTGTACACGTTATGCATATATATATATAAATAGAATTTCTCGTAGAACCGATTATATATATATATATATATATATATATATATATATATATATATATATATATATATATATATATATATATATATATATCATCAAATGTCTCGCACCACCATATTCACACATACACATGCATGTACGTATATATATATATACAATTTGGTATACAGTTTCTCCTAGATGGAGGCATTACTGCGGTAGCGGGTAATGGAATTCTCCTCTAGGATCTATGACCTGGTCGAGCAAAAATCCCGCTATTTAGAAATATTATAACCGCACAACTTTCCAGCCCTCCTAGACCATTAGCATCCGTAGCCGTCTGATCATAACTCGAGGCGTTTTTTTGGCCGTCCGATTGTCCCTCAGTCCCACATTCGCTCCCTTCTATCGCTACCAACGAGCGCTCACCTTTGCTGGGCCGCTGCTCTGGCGACATTTTTGGGCCTCTGGTATTAAACTGGGGCCTAATGACATGTATAGAAGTCACCTTTCTCTGTGCAGCTCGATAGGTACCGGATCTTCAAAAAATAAAAAACAAAACTCGATAGCTACCGAGTATGTTTCACGGTAGAGAGCCCATTACCCGGTTGCTGTGCAAGACCAGAACGACTCGCTGGTCGATGTCATAGCCTGTCGCTAGGTTACGTGCGGGCCGAAGAGGGCGATGTGGGCGCACAACGCCATCGTGCAGCTCGGGCCTCCCGGACCGCACGACGATCCGGAGAAAGGCGAAGCGACCGTGCGTTCGGTGAAGCAGACATGGGGATGAAATTCAGTCGCGATTGAAGGAAGCAATCAATCGTCAGTTTCTGCAAGCATTCATCACGGCTGAATTGCGCCACTCGCCGGCGGCCATTAATACAGGTGTGCGTTTCTATTTTTCCAATCTGCATACAAGCGCATGTATATAATTCGTCACCGGAACCCTTCTTCCTCCTGCAGCAGAAGTTAAGCAGGCATTGTTCTCAGACGCGTTGCCCACCGCTGGCGTCTCCCTCCTGCTTGCCTCCTCCTGACCCAGCCGACTGTCACTCTCCTTCGCCTACTCGATCCCGATGGCATCCGGGGCAGCGAGATCTGTGCGGCGGCGATGATTAGGGAAGTAGAAGGGGCAAGAACTGGACCACCATCCTCGCCATGCGCCTGCGGCCAAGCACCGCGGAAACCGTCAGTCAGGAACAACAAGGTGCCATGGTTGTCTGCTACCTTTTCTTCACTGTGGTCTCTACTCTGTTGCCCAATACCTTGGTCACAACTGCTCAGTACACCCTTTAACTTCCTAGCTTAATTATTTAATTTCAGTTCGAGGTTGAGGCGTCGACGACTTGGAATAAGTGGACATGTTCTCTAACCTTCTCATGCAATATCTAGCAATTGCCACTTCAAACTTTGCCATGTAGAGTACCTTTTCCATCACGATGCATTTTGAGTACTCTCTCAAATTACAGTTCCCTAGGTGCACATCGGCCATACACTCCGGCCACTAGAAGTCTCCATGATTGATGCTCCCTGATATCTCTCTACCTGCATGCCATGGTGCAGAATTGCAATGTTTTGGAATCAGTATATGAAATTGGTTGAACTTTTGATTTGATTTGACTATCCATGCATATATAAGACTATAGTTGAGTAATTGGTATCCAACTATTCCATGTTCCAGTCGACCTAATACTAATTTTTTGTGTTGTCTGTAATCCTGAATTTTGATTCGAGATTATAAGAATACAACTTATGGAAGATTATGTGTCTCTTGTAATTTCTCACCACTATGAGGCTCCCTTAGGTTAGAGATATTATTAAATAATAACATTGCTCCATAATGTGAGGTAAGTCAAAGAAAAAGTATTTTTCATGTATGTTTTGGAAAGTGCTGCGTCATTTGTTTAGCATCATGACATACAAGAAAAATACTTTTAAAGCTCGTCTTCAGGTTCACTACATGTACCAGATCTCCACTTGGAAATACAGTTGGTGTGTTTTTGGTTTGGAAAACAGATGCTATCTTTCTCTATGCTTTTACACTTCAGACATTGTAATTTTAATTGTTCAGATTATATTAAATGGATGCAATCAGATTCCATATTTGTGCTAGAGATGGATATCTGGGCATGAACGAATGCTTATCTTCCTGGAAGAAAAAATTGCACCTGTTAGGAATATCAAGGTTCTTCCTGCTCTTCATGAGGTAGATGCATGCTTCCCACGTTTTGAAAACCTAAATGTACTATCACTAGCTGGATGTATGATGCTCTTGCAAAAATTGGTTTGAATATTTTTCTGGGTATTTAATTTTCATGTTTTGTATCATAATTTATGTACAAAATTTAATATCAATTTATTGTCAAAATAGACGGGCGCGGCAACGCGCGCCTTCATTGATCTAGTTTCCTCTGCAATTGCTCGTACGTGATCCATTGGTAGGAGCTTCTGTCGCACCTCATTGAACTGTTAAGAAGGAGATCAATATGCATGTATTAGTTGTGTGACTAGATATCGATAATGATGTAAAAACTGTGTATAGTGTTCTGGCAAACGTATCCATATCTGTCTATCAGATGTGCTCCTTTCGGACGTCATCATGCGAATGTTCTCGCAAACGTAGTATGCACATAAATCATTCTCCGGCTCCTGCTTCATGGCCTGTACGAGAATAGAGTTAAATCAGATAATAATTAATCAAGCCTGATAATTAATGTTATTGAAACTATAGAATTAAAGAGATTGCATGGTAGCTAGCTAGCTAGTACTACTTAATTAATTACCATGGGTCGATACCAATACAGTTTTTCTCTGAACGGGTCTGGAACGTCTTCGATGAACTTTTGTCAAGCCCTGCCGGCCCGCCGGCAAAGAAAATGAATAAAGGAGTTATTAATTAGTTGATATCAGGACATATATATAATGAGATTTAAATTACCTGTTGACTATCCCCTTCACGATTGAGTACTCTTTAGGTTTTTTAAGCAGTGAGTCCAGTACTTCAACTTTTCCTTCTTTAACTTTAATGTCTACCAAGATCCAGTGGAACCCGCATGCACACTTTAATGTCTACCAAGATCCAGTAGTATCTACCTAGTAACAAATACAAAATGTGTAGTACAAGACAGTGTGGACTCACTGGAAGTTGTAAGGAAGTAGTATATCTGCATTGGTATTGAGGCGCTTCAAGAACTCTAGCATGTTATTCTCTACTTCTTGTTTATAATGTTCATATGGCCATGTCTCTTCATTAATGGTATTTGGGTCAATGAACCCAATGCCATGGCGTCCAACTTTTCTCATTTCGGACATCTTCATCCTGCATAATACCACAGAAAAGAATACAGTGAGGATAATTATAGGTAATGATCAATGAGAGCACTACAGCTAGCTTGAGACTTAAATTACAGAAAGAAATCACTTACAGACAATAGCAACTGACGATAAATTTGTCGAGTGCGTCATAATTGAATAACTGAAACAGTTCTGTATACTCAATAGACAGAGCTAGCTTATGGAAGTAATCCTCTTCCTTGACTTCCACCATGAGGGACTGTAGATTGTGGGTCTTGCAAATTTCCATGTACCATTCTGCAATTCATACATTCTCGTTGGGAGGTTCTTGACCTCCTCGGGCTTGACCAAAGGTTCGCCGCGGACATATTTCCGTTTTATTTCCTCCTCTCTAAGCGGAGACATGGGCTCGATCTCGAGGAATTGTCCAACAATCACACCGTGAATTTCAGCCTGCATTATATGCTCCTCGGTTATTACCAGATTGCCCAGCTGGGGAACGTTAACGGTTTGCGCACATATATATAGGGCGCCGGTACTCTTATGTGTTGTTGGCACAACAAGCGGGGGGATCGATTGCGTCGCCTGTTCTCCCAGCTGGGGAACGGTTTTCCCGCATTTTTTGCCAGCTGCTTGGCTCGATCTCGAGCTCGACTCCTTCTGTACTCGTGCTCGATGTGCCTTCCTGATTTGGCGCTCATAGTCTGAGTCAACAGGCTTGGGAGCTGGTGGTCTAGCCATACGAATAAAGTGGTCAATCGTTTCCTCAGACACTTTCTCCCTTGGCGGCGGTGTCGGTTTCGGTCCAAAATGGGCGTCCACTTGGGCCTTCACTATGGCTCTGTTTTGCTCCTCGGTCATGTCGTAAGGCCTATGAGGAAGAGGAGCGAGGCTTGGACCATATTTATATCGCTTGCCCCCGCCTGTACCTCCTGTACTACCTCGACTCGTAGCGCTACGCACCATAGCTGCGGCGGCTCCCTTCCGCGATTGCTGAGGCGGCGGAGACGGCTGACGTGGCTGACTTGGAGCAGGAGGAGTGGCCTGACACTGTGCCGGACTTGAAGCAGGAGGAGTGGCCTCACGCGGTGTCGGACTTGAACCAGGAGGAGTGGCCTCACGCTGTGCCGGACTTGAAGCAGGAGGAGTGGCTTGCTGCTGTGCCGGACTTGGAGGAGGAGGAGTGGCCTCACATCGAGGAGGAGTCGGATGACGACGCGGTGTCGGTGGCCTTCGAAAGATGATGTAATCCTTTCTCCATAGGATGATACGATGTATGGCCTCTCCCAGTGTGTGCTCCTCGTGCTGTCCAGGAATGTCAAGCTCTAACCCCCGAATATTAGTCCACCACCTCATCAACCACGACACGAGCATAGCCGGCTGGAATCGGGTTGCAATGGAAGGTTGCTTCGGGGGGATTTGTATAAGCAATGGCGTCCGCCACCTTCATGGATATGTTCTTCATTTTGAAGTGTAGCTCACAGTTAGTGTTCTCCATGATGTCATCCACAGGGTATCTATCCAGCAGTGCGTCCCCCGGGGCGGAACCAACGCTGCTTCTCGGCATGGATGGGACGGTGCTATCCAATGCTGGATCATCCGCTAGCTGCTGCCGCTGCTGAGACCCCCTCCTGGCTAAGTGAGTCGATCTGCTGCTGCTGCTGCTGGTATTTGAGTGCCAAGTCCGCGTGCGCTGATTCTAGGCCTTGAAGGCGTTCTGCTTCCTGCTTCCTCTGCTCCTCCTCCATCTTCCTCTTCTTCTCCTCCTCCATCTTCCTTCTTGCACGGGTCCTGTAGTCGACGTTCCATTCCGAAAAGCCCTCGTACCAGGGAATAACGCCCTTGCCTCGTGTTCTTCCCGGGTGTTCGGGATCCCCAGGGCGGGCGTAAGCTCGTCGTTCTCTCTCTTGGGCGTGAACACCCCCGTTCAAGCATCTTCTATTCCTTGAAGTAACTTCTCTTCGGCTCCTTTTAGACTTGTCTTCTTGGAAACCAGGCCTGTCTTCGGGTCCAACGCCCCCATGCACATAGAACCAAGTTCTGCACCCGGGGGGGGGGGGGGCAGCTCCTAGTAACTGGAGTGACCCCTGTATCCAGCATCTCTTCCTCAGACTTATCCCACTTAGGCATTGCCACCACGTAGCCACCTGGCCCCAGCCTATGGAACTGCGTTATTTTTGCCGCATTGGCCTTGTTTTTTCTCGACCGTTCCTTAGCTAATTCGGATTCGTTGAATTTCACGAAAGCGGGCCAGTGTTCTCTTTGCTTCTCCAGTGTTCCCTTGAATTCTGGAGTCTTCTTTTCTCCTTTGACGTAGTCGGCCCATACAGTTTTCTTGTGGGTGTTGAATGCAATTGCCATCTTCCTAAGAGCAGCGTCCTTGACTTTCTGCACATCAGCATTAGTGAAATGATCTGGTAGGGTGAAATGTTCCATGAGAGATTCCCAAAGCGTATTTTTTTGCTCTGTCGTCGACCCAAGTAACATCTGGACGTTTATTTTTTGGCTCTTTCCATTCTTGAATGGAGATCGGGAGTTGGTCCTTCACAAGAACTCCGCACTGACGAACGAACTTGTTCGCAATGTTCTTAGGCATGAGGGGTTCGCCATTAGCTTTGATGGAATCGATGTTGTACTTTACACCCTCCTTCAACTTTTTGCCCGGGCCTCGCTTTGTCCTGCGGTCTGTAGAAGCAGATTTGCTCGATCCGGAGGGCTGAAAGAAGAAAGATCGATTCGTTAATATATCTTCAAATAAAAAAAACATGTGATGATCACCAGATGCCTGCTTATATAAATATACCTCGTCGGTCTTTGTTATTTCGAGATCAACATTGTCTGCGTCATCATAATCATAATCATAGTTCATGACTTCATCCATTCGGTCGTCGAGATCGAATATCTTATCATCACCCTCCCCGGTATTATTCAGATATTGGGAGCCGTCGTCTGCTTCATTCAGATCATCTGGCCTTCGAGGGCTGCGTATGATCTCGAATAGGGCCTCTTCTCCCTCTCTGCCGGTATTGTCCGCCATAGCTTTTATTTAACTAATCCAGAAGAAATATAAAACAATTTAGTATTCAAATTACAATGCATGGATGCAATCAATAAGGAAAAACTGAATCATAGTACATAATATGGATCATCTCGAATAATATATAATCTCGAATACATCGTCTCGAATAATATATAATCTCCAATACATCGTCTCTAATAATATATATAATCTCGAATACATCGTCTCGAATATTATATATCGAATACATCACTGGCTAGGTAGCTAATAAAGATCGAATACTACAGAAGAATCTAGGCCACTCGCGGTTCCTAAGGTACGGGCGGTGGACACCCAAAAAGAAGGAACCATCACAGGATCATATCTCCGGTCATCTGCCCAAACAACCTGCCAGGTATTGGAGAACCTGACGTCCATAGCAGCCATGTAGCGACGGACGTGCTCGTCCTCCTCCCTGACACGGCGACGCACCACCTCAGGCGGGGCCGGCTCCCTGTGCACGAATGTGGCCCACGCGAACACAACCAAAGGAGATCAGGGTCGACGACGGTACCCGGGGCCAGGTTCCTCACCAAGCGGCGCGCCCCTGAAGGTAGCACCTCCCAGTGCCAGCTCGGCGGAGCCCAGTCCCGGACATGGGTCCTGTGAAGCAGGACGTCGCCGCGAACGGGTCGACGGCGAGGATGCGGGCCGGGCATCGTCGACAAGAAATACTATATGCCCGTAAAAAGTAACATTTTTTTAATGATTGGCTTGTGATAACTAAAATTCTATATGCAAATTCTAAATTTTCTATAACTAAAATTATAAGAAACTAAAAAAAACATCGATCATCGTCTAACAATTTGACATTAATCTAATTCATCTAGCTAGAACTAACATTTCTATATAACTAACATTTCTATAACTAAAAAACAGAAAAATTTCTAACATTTCTATAAATATTTCTATAACTAAAATACAGTAAAATTTCTAACATTTCTATAACTCAAAAACATAAAAATACTAACAATTTTACAACTAATTAACAATGTGTGTGTGTGTGTGTGAAAATGCATGCATGGCGGCCGGGGAAGGGACCTCGCCGGCGACGGGGACGGCGACGGGTGGCGATGACGGGCGGCGACGACGGGGACGGGTGATACGTCTCCAACGTATCTATAATTTTTTATTGTTCCATGCTATATTATATTCTGTTTTGGACATTAATGGGCTTTATTATACACTTTTATATTATTTTTGGGACTAACCTATTAACCGGAGGCCCAGCCCAGAATTGCTGTTTTTTGCCTATTTCAGAGTTTCGCAGAAAAAGAATATCAAACGGAGTCCAAACGGAATGAAACCTTCGGGAACGTGATTTTCGGAACGAACGCGATCCGGAGGACTTGGACCCTACGTCGAGACATCAACCAGGAAGGCACGAGGTAGGGGGGCGCGCCTACCCCCCTGGGCGCGCCATCCACCCTCGTGGGCCCCACGTTGCTCCACCGACATACTTCTTCCTCCTATATATACCTCCGTACCCCCAAACTACCAGATACGGAGCCAAAAACCTAATTCCACCGCCGCAACCTTCTGTACATGTGAGATCCCATCTTGGGGCCTTTTCCGGAGCTCCGCCGTAGGGGGCATCGATCACGGAGGGCTTCTGTACCCATCACAAACCCTTATCTCCCGCATTACATTATTTGTCATTTGCCTCTCGTTTTCCTCTCCCCCACTTCACCCTTGCCGTTTTATTCGCCCTCTCTTTTCAGTTCGCCTCTTTTTCGCTCGCTCGTATGTTGGATTGCTTGCTTGTCTCAATGGCCCTTCCTAGATTTGGCGATCTTCACCTTAAAAGGTTAGAAGAGATCGAGAGCAACGTCAGGAGTTTTATGTCTTACAATTTGAGCATAATAATTTCTTTAGAAACGAGCTTAAGGAACAAAAAAGCTTTATGAGTTATATGAATAAAGAGCTCGATGATATGTCCAAAGAATTTGATGGTTTGAAATCTCAGATTGCTCATCTTGAAAAGTTAATAGCTTTTCGGATAAGCAGGCGACCTTAGTTAATAAGATGGCCGCTAAGCCGGATCTTTTTTGGAAAATAAAGATGAAGATCTAAAAGTTATTGATGTGTCCCCTATTAAATCTTTGTTTTGCAATATGAATCTTGATAATGATGGGACTGAATATGAGCCACCTTTGGCTAGAAGGCGTTCCAAAAATTCGGATTATTTAGATCTTGATGCAAAAAATTGTAAAAGTGGGATTGAAGAGATCAAAACTTTAGATATTAATGAACCCACTATTTTGGATTTCACGAAATTTAATTATGATAATAGCTCTTTGATAGATTGTATTTCCTTGCCGCAATCCGTGCTAAATTCTCCACATGCTTATAGTCAACATAAAGCTTTTACTAAACATATCGTTGATGCTTTGATGCAATCTTATCAAGAAAAACTTGAGTTGGAAGTTTCTATCCCTAGAAAACTTTATGATGAGTGGGAACCTACTATTAAAATTAAAATTAAAGATCATGAATGCTATGCTTTGTGTGATTTGGGTGCTAGTGTTTCCACGATTCCAAAGACTTTGTGCGATTTGCTAGGTTTCCGTGATTTTGATGATTGCTCTTTAAACTTGCACCTTGCGGATTCCACCATTAAGAAACCAGTGGGAAGAATTAATGATTTTCTTATTATTGCAAATAGGAATTATGTGCCTGTAGATTTTATTGTTCTTGATATAGATTGCAATCCTTCATGTCCTATTATCCTTGGTAGACCTTTCCTTAGAACGATTGGTGCAATTATTGATATGAAGAAAGGAAATATTAGATTCCAATTTCCGTTAAGGGAAGGCATGGAACACTTCCCTAGAAAGAAAATAAAATTACCTTATGAATCTATTATGAGAGCCACTTATGGATTGCCTACCAAAGATGGCAATACCTAGATCTATCCTTGCTATTATGCCTAGCTAGGGGCGTTAAACGATAGCGCTTGTTGGGAGGCAACCCAATTTTATTTTTAGTTTTTTGCTTTTTGCTTCTGTTTCGGAATAGATATTTGATCTAGCCTCTTGTTAGATGTGTTTTTTTGTTTTAATTAGTGTTTGTGCCAAGTTTAACCTATAGGATCTTCTTGGATGATAGTTATTTGATCTTGCTGAAAATTGCAGAAACTTTCTGTTCACGAAAATAATTGTTAAAAATCACCAGAATGTGATAAAATATTGATTCGAATTGCTGCTGATCAATAAACAAATTTTCTAGGTCCTACTGTTTTGGCTGAATTTTTGGAGTTCCAGAAGTTTGCATTAGTTACAGATTACTACAGACTGTTCTGTTTTTGACAGATTCTGTTTTTTCGTGTGTTGTTTGCTTATTTTGATGAACCTATGGCTAGTAAAATAGTTTATAAACCATAGAGAAGTTGGAATACAGTAGGGTTAACACCAATATAAATAAAGAATGAGTTCATTACAGTACCTTGAAGTGGTGTTTTGTTTTCTTTCGCTAACGGAGCTCATGAGATTTTCTGTTAAGTTTTGTGTTCTGAAGTTTTCAAGTTTTGGGTAAAAGATTTGATGGATTATGGAACAAGGAGTGGAAAGAGCCTAAGCTTGGGGATGCCCATGGCACCCCAAGATAATCTAAGGACACCAAAAAGCCAAAGCTTGGGGATGCCCCGGAAGGCATCCCCTCTTTCGTCTACTTCCATCAGTAACTTTACTTGGAGCTATATTTTTATTCACCACATGGTATGTGTTTTGCTTGGAGTGTCTTGTATTATTTGAGTCTTTGATTTTTAGTTTACCACAATCATCTTTGCTGTATACACCTTTTGAGAGAGACACACTTGATTCGGAAATTATTAGAATACTCTATGTGCTTCACTTATATCTTTTGAGTTATATAGTTTTTGCTCTAGTGCTTCACTTATATCTTTTAGAGCACGGTGGTGATTTTGTTTTATAGGAACTATTGTTCTCTCATGCTTCACTTAGATTATTTTGAGAGTCCTACAAAACAGCATGGTAGTTTGCTTTGACAATGATAGGCATTCAAGATTAGTAAAAAATTCTTATGAGTGTGTTGAATATTATGAGAAGTTTGATACTAGATAATTGTTTTGAGATATGAAGATGGTGATATTAGAGTCATGCTAGTTGAGTAGTTTTGAATTTGAGAAGTACTTGTGTTAAAGTTTGTGATTCCCGTAGCATGCACGTATGGTGAACCGTTATGTGATGAAGTCGGAGCATGATTTATTTATTGATTGTCTTCCTTATGAGTGGCGGTCGGGGACGAGCGATGGTCTTTTCCTACCAATCTATCCCCCTATGAGCATGCGCATAATACTTTGCTTTGGTAACTTGTAGATTTTTGCAATAAGTATATCAGTTCTTTATGACTAATGTTGAGTCCATGGATTATACGCACTTTTCCTCCTTCCACCATTGCTAGCCTCTCTAATACCGCGCACGTTTCGCCGGTACCATACACCCACCATATACCTTCCTCAAAACAGCCACCATACCTACCTATCATGGCATTTCCATAGCCATTCCGAGATATATTGCCATGCAACTTACCACCGTTTCGTTTATTATGACATGCTCCATCATTGTCATATTGCTTCGCATGATCATGTAGTTGACATCGTATTTGTGGCAAAGCCACCGTTCATAATCCTTTCATACATGTCACTCTTGATTCACTGCATATCCCGGTACACCGCCGGAGGCATTCACAGAGAGTCATATTTTGTTCTAAGTATTGAGTTGTAATTGTTGAGTTGTAAGTAAATAAAAGTGTGATGATCATCATTTTTTAGAGCATTGTCCCAAGTGAGGAAAGGATGATGGAGACTATGATTCCCCCACAAGTCGGGATGAGACTCCGGACGAAAAAAAAGAGGCCATAAAAATAGGCCCAAATAAAAAAAATGAGAGAAAAAGAGAGAAGGGACAATGTTACTATCCTTTTACCACACTTGTGCTTGAAAGTAGCACCATGATCTTCATGATAGAAAGTCTCCTATGATGTCACTTTCATATACTAGTGGGAAATTTTTCATTATAGAACTTGGCTTGTATGTTCCAATGATGGGCTTCCTCAAAATGCCCTAGGTCTTCGTGAGCAAGCGAGTTGGATGCACACCCACTTAGTTCCTTTGGTTGAGCTTTGATATACTTATAGCTCTAAGTGCATCCGTTGCATGGCAATCCCAACTCACTCACATTGATATCTATTAATGGGCATCTCCATAGCCTGTTGATACGCCTAGTTGATGTGAGACTATCTTCTCCTTTTTTGTCTTCTCCACAACCACCATTCTATTCCACATATAGTACTATGTCCATGGCTCACGCTCATGTATTGCGTGAAGATTGAAAAAGTTTGATAACACTAAAAGTATGAAACAATTACTTGGCTTTTCATCGGCGTTGTGCATGATTTAAATATTTTGTGTGGTGAAGATAGAGCATAGCCAGACTACATGATTTTGTAGGGATAACTTTCTTTGGCCATGTTATTTTGAGAAGACATAATTGCTTAGTTAGTATGCTTGAAGTATTATTATTTTTATGTCAATATTAAACTTTTGTCTTCAATCTTTTGAATCTGAATATTCATACCACAACTAAGAGAATTACATTGAAGTTATGCCAAGTAGCATTCCACATCAAAAATTCTGTTTTTATCATTTACCAACTCGAGGACGAGCAGGAATTAAGCTAGGGCATGATTGATACGTCTCCAACGTATCTATAATTTTTTATTGTTCCATGCTATATTATATTCTATTTTGGACATTAATGGGCTTTATTATACACTTTTATATTATTTTTGGGACTAACCTATTAACCGGAGGCCCAGCCCAGAATTGCTGTTTTTTTGCCTATTTCAGAGTTTTGCAGAAAAAGAATATCAAACGGAGTCCAAACGGAATGAAACCTTCGGGAACGTGATTTTCGGAACGAACGTGATCCAAAGGATTTGGACCCTACGTCAAGACATCAACCAGGAAGGCACGAGGTAGGGGGCACGCCTACCCCCCGGGCGCGCCCTCCACACTCGTGGGCCCCACGTTGCTCCATCGACGTACTTCTTCCTCGTATATATACCTACGTACCCCCAAACTACCAGATCCGGAGCCAAAAACCTAATTCCACCGCCGCAGCCTTCTGTACCCGTGAGATCCCATCTTGGGGCCTTTTCCGGAGCTCCGCCGGAGGGGGCATCGATCACAGAGGGCTTCTACATCAACACCATAGCCTCTCCGATGATGTGTGAGTAGTTTACGTCAGACCTTCGGATCCATAGTTATTAGCTAGATGGCTTCTTCTCTCTTTTTGGATCTCAATACAATGTTCTCCCCCTCTCTTGTGGAGATCTATTCGATGTAATCTTCTTTTGCGGTGTGTTTGTTGAGACTGATGAATTGTGGGTTTATGATCAAGTTTATCTATGAACAATATTTGAATCTTCTCTGAATTCTTTTATGTATGATTGGTTATCTTTGCAAGTCTCTTCGAATTATCAGTTTGGTTTGGCCTACTAGATTGATCTTTCTTGCAATGGGAGAAGTGCTAAGCTTTGGGTTCAATCTTGCGGTGTCCTTTCCCAGTGACAGTAGGGGCAGCAAGGCACGTATTGTATTGTTGCCATCGAGGATAACAAGATGGGTTTTATATCAAATTGCATGAGTTTATCCCTCTACATCATGTCATCTTGTTTAAAGCGTTACTCTGTTCTTATGAACTTAATACTCTAGATGCATGCTGGATAGCGGTCGATGTGTGGAGTAATAGTAGTAGATGCAGGCAGGAGTCGGTCTACTTGTCTCGGACGTGATGCCTATATACATGATCATACCTAGATATTCTCATAACTATGCTCAATTCTGTCAAGTGCTCAACAATAATTTGTTCACCCACTGTAATACTTATGCTCTTGAGAGAAGCCTCTAGTGAAACCTATGGCCCCCGGGTCTATTTTCCATCATATTAATCTTCCAACACTTAGCTATTTTTATTACCTTTTATTTTACTTTGCATCTTTATCATAAAAATACCAAAAAAATTATCTTATCATATCTATCAGATCTCACTCTTGTAAGTGACCGTGAAGGGATTGACAACCCCTTTATTGCATTGGTTGCGAGGATTTATTTGTTTGTGTAGGTGCGAGGGACTCGTGCATGGTCTCCTACTGGATTGATACCTTGGTTCTTAAAAATTGAGGGAAATACTTACGCTACTTTGCCGCATCACCCTTTCCTTTTCAAGGGAAAACCAATGCAGTGCTCAAGAGGTAGCTACAGGGACGACGGGGACGGGGCGGGGACAACGGGACGACGGGGACGGGGCGGCCGCCGCCGACGACTACTGGGACGGCCGGGGACGGGGCGGCCGGGCCGGACGACGGGACGAACGTGGACGTACGGGGCGGCGACGACGACGGGGACGGCCGGGGGCGCGCGGACGACGGTCGGGGCGGCGACGACGGTGACAGGGACGGGGCGGCGACGGGGGCGTCGACGAGGGGTGGCGACGGCCAGGGACGGGGCACGGACGACGGCCGGGGCGGCGACGGGGGCGTCGACGACGAGGGGTAGCGAACGGGGCGGCGGGCGACGGGGCAGAGGAGAAGAAGCCGATGAAAACTGACGAAATTGGTAAGTGCCGCTTATATAGGATGGGCCTTTAGTACCGGTTGGAGCCACCTACCGGTACTAAAGGTCAATTTTGGCCGGGCCAAGCGGCGGGAAGGGCAGACCTTTAGTACCGAGTGGTGGCTCCAACCGGTACTAAAGACCCCACCTTTAGTACTGGGTGGAGCCACGACCCAGTACTAAAGGGGGTGCGCTGCCAGGCGAGGGGCGCAAAGTTTAGTCCCACCTCGCTGGGGAAGGGTAGCCGCACTGGTTTACAAACCCAGCCGCGGCTGCTCCTTCGAACTCCTCTATATAGCAGGCTTCTTGGCCTAACTATGGCGCGCTGCCCTGTGAGCCTGCTGGCCCTTCTGGGCCTGAATTTTCACACACCCGAGGTCTGGCAGGCCCACTGGACAGCGCCCCAACAATTTTTTATATAGTTTTTTTTCTTTTCTGCATTATTTATTTTCTTCTATTTATTTCTGAGCAATTTTTTATATAGTTTTTTCTTTTCCGCTTTATTTATTTTCTTGTATTTATTTCTGAGTAGTTTTTTATATAGTTTTTTTCTTTTCTTCTTTATTTATTTTCTTGTATTTATTTTTGAGTAGTTTTTTATATAGTTTTTTTCTTTTCTGCTTTATTTATTTTCTTCTATTTGTAGTGCTTTTCAGAGTTCATTTGTAGTGCTTTTCAATTTCAGGGCCATCTAGCTCAAAACAAATCAGTAAATGCATTAAAAATAGCAAATTATGTCAGAAAGGGTTGAAAGATGATGATGTGCCTTTGAATGGTGCCTGCTGAACGCAAAAAAATTCCGGAGTTGTAATAAGTTATTAAAATTTTGAATTGCCGGTGTAACTGATGAGTTCTCGTCCGAAACCCTGATACTTCAAAAGAGATTGTCCAGTTTGTACACAAAGTGCATCCAGTTTTTGCCGGGACCCTCTCTACTTTTTGGCACATGCTATGCGGGTGAAATGATGATACCATGCCAAGTTTCAACCTTTTCAGAGTTCATTTGTAGTGCTTTTCAATTTCAGGGCCATTTACCTCAAAACAAATCAGTAAATGCATTAAAAATAGCAAATTATGCCAGAAAGGGTTGAAAGTTGATGACGTGGCTTTGAATGGCGCCTGCTGAACGCAAAAAAGTCCGAAGTGTAATAAGTTATTAAAATTTATTGCCGGTGTAACAGATAAGTTCTCGTCCGAAACCCTGATACTTCAAAAGAGATTGTCCAGTTTGTACACGAAGTGCATCTAGTTTTTGCCATGACCCTCTCTACTTTTTTGCACATGCTATGCGGGTGAAATGATGATACCATGCCAAGTTTCAACATTTTCAGAGTTCATTTGTAGTGTTTTTCAATTTCAGGGTCATTTAACTCAAAACAAATCAGTAAATGCTTTTAAAAAAGCAAATTATGTCAGAACGGGGTGAAAATTGATGACGTGGCTTTGAATGGTGCCTGCTGAACGCAAAAAAAGTCTGGAGTTTGAGAGGACAGAGCGAGGGTGTAAACATGTACAAATATACATAAAAAATACATTGATCATCATTGATATTTTTGTGTACAATCTGAATTGTCAATATGAGTCCTCAACGGTTTAGAAACCGGTGAAGACTCATATTGCGGCCACAAATTCTACACATAGAGTTCAATGAAGACCAAGTGCTTGTGATAGTTTGAGAAGTAACATATTTAAGGTGGTAAAAACCCTGTTAGCCGAGCGAGGTGGGACTAAAAAACAGCTGCAACTGCAAATCTCTAGTACCGGTTTGTGGTACGAACCGGTACTAAAGGCGCATGTGGGGCCCCAGCCGGACCACGGCGTGCCACATCCTCTTTAGTACCGGTTCGTGCCACGAACCAGTACTAAAGATCGCAACGAACCAGTACTAATTAGCTCCGGCCGCCTAGCCGTTCGAACCGGCACTAATGGGCACATTAGTGCCGGTTTCTAACAAAACCGGCACTAATGTGCTTCACATTAGGCCGTTTTTCTACTAGTGATTGGATATCACATAGGGGGATGAAGAAAACCAGACAAGAGAAGTGATTCACGAACAGAGAGAGAGAGATGTTCTCCTGCAGCAGAGAAGAGAGGGAGCTTCACGTACAGAGCGCCAACTCCAAACCGAAAATAGAGAGAAGTGATGGAGAGGGCACCTTGTCCATGGCGTTGGCGCCAGGGTCAGAGCCGCAACGAGCGCCCTCTTCAAGCGGCTTGAACCTGCATCAGGGCGCTCGCACCGCAATGGTTTACATAGGTACAGTTGTTTACATAGGAAAGATCTATCAAAACCATACTCTGACTATCATAGACAAAAATGAGAAGGCCAGATGCATAAATCCCAAGTGACCATAGAATAAATACAGAGTCAAAGTGACAAAGCATTGAGGATTTACCTTGCTGACATATTTGAAGTCTGAACACATAGTTGCTGCAGCATATATCATATGTATCCGGTTCATCAAGGTTTGAACTGTAACAAGGGCCTATTCTTCGAAAAGAAATCAACAGTCCAAATAAGGGAAGTAAGCCATCCAGTACTGAGAGGGACTCACCATACCACAGTGTACTTATTATAAAACCGAGCATGGATGAAGCAATGAGGAAGACTAAACAGACACATAGAGGAGCAGCAGCACATCCTAAGCAAAAATTAACATCCAGTGCATTTCATGAGCGATTTTCAAAAGCACGGCTAAATCACATTTTACCTACTTAAAAAATACAACAAAAAGACGTAGAATTTCTTCTAGCAATTCATCAAACAATTGGTGTGCACAACTACAACTGCACACACAGAATCTCCAAAGATGTCAAGGCTGTTAGCCTCTGGCACCTGAGAGGGATTTTACCGCCTTGAGCTCGAGCTTACGTGAGAGACAGAGGTTGTGGTGTAGAGGTGTAGATCAAAACATTGAGGAAACGAAGTGGAGACAACAGGTCAGATGTACGGATTGGCGCCGCTAGAACTGAAGGCCGGACGCCGTGCAGTCCACATAGCCCCCACCGGCGCACCCGACGCCGTGGTGGCTCCCGAGCCCGGGCCTCCAAACCGGTGGTGTTGCAGCGCAGACGGGAGGGCTGGCCCCATGATACTGAGAGATCGGCTGCCGCCGCCACTCTTTATTTTCTTCCCGCTCCCATCACCCCACGCACTGCACGAGCCTCCTCTGCTGCGCCTCCCCTACAGCCATCTAAGTGCGCTGAGACCAGGCGGAGAAGGAATGGGAAGAGGCGAGGGATCATGCTCACCTCATATCCTGTCATCCGTCCTTGTGGTGGCGCCGGTGGCACATGAAAAATCGAAACTGCCGCCGCCGCCTTCTCCTCCCACCCAATCCTTCCTCGAGGAACACGGCCGGTGGCGCGCTCGCAGCCGCGTCCCAGCCTCCTTCTCCTCCACCCCACCTTCTCCTTCTCCTTCATCAAAATAGGCTCACGCCCCGCCTCTCTCCTTCTCCTCCTCCTTCGCCCCATCTTCCTAGCCGCTGGCAGCTGCTCTGCTGCCTCCTCCCGATGGCCAAGAATTGGGAAAGAAAAGAAAGGGGAGGTTGCGTGTTTTGGGAGAGGAAAGGTGAAAGGGGTGGGAGGCTCGAGGCGTTCTCTTTCTGCTATCTCTCTCTCTTTCTTCTAGACGAAGCAAACGAGGAGCGACAGGCCACTGAAATACGCATATGACGAGCACCGTAGATCAATCTTTTTTGCAGTGATGTGGACGCGCTGAGACACCAATCCCTCACTCCAATTGTCCATCGCCAACAGTAACTCCCCAGCCAACGTGATATAAATAGGACGCCGATAATTGCCACACGTGTGGCATATAGGGGGGTTGGGCCGCACGTCCTATGTGGCACGAAGACGACCCCGCCCGCACGACGGCGTCCTGGCGCGCGCAGCCACAGCCCGCACGTCCGGTGTGTTGCACAATCACCCACACGTCGAGGCGAACGACCGCGCTGCCCGCACGACCCAACACGCTCGTCGTCCCGGCCTCCTTTCGAACCCCCGTGCGACCTGCGTCGTCGTCTCCTACATCTCGATCCCCTACTTCCATCACCTTCATTCTCTAGTTGCCATGGCAACCAGAGCAGATCCCTAGCGCCTCCCCACCGCTAACCACACCCCTCCCCCCAACCCCACCCTCCCTAGACGACGAGCTAAACAGGTGGATCTCCGATCTCCTTTTGTTTCTCGTCCTTCTTCTGTCCAGAAATTTGAAATTGCAGATTGCCCACGAAGATGGCGACTAGATCCACGCTGTCAGGGCAAACACACCACGGATTTGTGTGTATTCACATTTGCCCACAAACATACGCCAGATCTGCCATATACTATACTAGAGTTGAGCTAAGCTTCTGGGTTGCCTTGGTGCGAGTAGTTGGTACTGAAGGATGTGTAGGAATCACTAAAAATAGGGAGAGAAAGGAGGAATTTGGCATAGGGAGGGGAGGAAAAATAATTGCCACTTGTATCTAACGTCAGTTGCCACCTATCGTTGTCGTTAGCTGCCACCACGTTATGTTGTTGCTTGCCATCCTATTATATTGGCTGTTGCCATCGCTTCAAAATGATAGATGGCATCCAGATTTTAGAAAAGAGAATGAATGTGCATGTCCTACTTGCCATGATGTGTTGGTTGCCTACGCAGGAAATGTGATAAGATTGCCGTGTTATCTTGTATGTGCAAACAGCAAGAATACATTTTGCGGATTATTGATGCGTTCTTGTTCATGCAGTGACTGAAAACACAGTGGCGGAAAAAGCGGAAGAATGAATCATGAAGACGGCACTGATCCTTGGTTTTCTCAAAGGCCGGAAACGCCCCCTTGGGATGCAGCAGAGTACAATCAACTCATTTCTGCACGGCCGTTGCTGCCACTACTAGAGCAGTACGCGAGCATTGGTACGATGCATGATAAAAAAAAGGAACAGTTGCCATGTTTGTGACGAGGAAGTTGACATTCTACTTATGTCCTACAATGTCATATTTCGCAAGTTCTTATGTACCAACTACACACAGGGGGATACCATGGCAAATTCAGTCAGAGGGCGCTAACGCTGACAAATGTACAGGCGACCAACTTCAAGTAGCTAATGTGGCAAATCAAGGTAACACATACGAAAAAGAAACATACTGGTGTGACCATGAAATTCAACTTTCAAGGATGGCAAAAGACTCACGAGTTATATGAAAAAATGTAGGACCTTCATGCAGCACGTGGCATCAGGCGGCAACCATGTACCTGCCATCAACGTCGTACACAGGTGAGTCCATGAAGTGAAGTTGTGGAGAGTGAATTAGGAGAAGGAACATAGGTGACATTGGGGTTGCCATGCCTGGACAGCTGCAGTTTCCATGCCTGGACAGCTGCAGTTGCCATGTGTCATAAAATGTGATTGCAATGTCTAAAACAACTGTGGATGACAAGTGTGAACTAATCTGTGTGGCACGGATGCACCACTACATGTGCCATGTTGTACAAAACTACAGTTGCCATGCATTGACCAACTGCTAAAATGATCACAAGTTGTTATGGTGGAACCACACCGGTAAACGTCTCATGGAAAGCTTCACAGTTGCAGGCCAACGCTATTGCAGATAGAGCACCTCAAATTGGAATGACAAACCAGATACGATCAGCACATGCAACACAACAAGGTAAAAAAATGTGAAGCAGAAAAACACTAGTGCATTTGCTTTTGTAGGAAAAGCATGGGGGGAAAGTGGATTTGTCACGGTGGTGGTGGAAAAAACAAAAAAAATGCTACCAAGTGGACGCGCGCAAAAAGTCATCTATCGTCCTCAGGATTTGCCAATTGCTATATGAATGAGCGCAACATTCATGGTTGATTCCATTTGCCTAGTGAGCTCGTACCTGGAATACAAGTTTTGATGCTAAAAGATGATGGTTGCCATATCTTGGCAACAGTAGTTGCCATGTATGTTGGACTGTAGTTGCCATAGCCGTAGAATCCAAGTTTTGATGCTAAAAGATGCTGGTTGCCATGTCTTGGCAACAGTAGTTGCCATGTTTGTTGGACTGTAGCTGCCATGGCTGAAAAACTATAGTTGCCATGCATGGCCATATGCATATTCCACGACTTGTTGTATGAATGATGTCATGCCAAATCACATGCAGTTGTTGTATTCCGTTACGATAAACATGCCATTCAAGCAATGCTTACACACGTACCTGTTTTCTTATTGCAGGACCTCCAACTACAATGAACAGCGGTGCGGGGACATCTACTGCGGGAACCTCTGAGCACACGAAAGAAGCGTTCCACCAGCCAGTCAACAATCATGCCACAAACAATGCAGAGTCAGTGTCAGAAATGGCAATCGTTCCAGCAATGCCGACAAGCACACCTTTGCACACCAGCACAAGCAACACTCAAGCAGATGAAACAGTCGCCGATACTGAAGTGAATGATGAAACTGATGACCAACCACAAGGGGATGAAGAAGATGGGCAATCAGAAATCATGGTACCTCAGCCACCATATGTTGGGCAGAGATTTGATTCGTTTGAAGATGCCAAGGAATTCTGCCAGAGATATGCAATGTTCCATGGGTTTGCGGTCAACACCGAATACCATAGGAAAATTAAAAAAACTAACGAGTACAGCAGAGGTGAGATGAGGTGCTACAAGGCACGAAGGAACAAGAAGGATACATGTGTTGCGCCTGTCGTGCCGGAACGAAAGAGAGGTAGCATTGTCAAGACGGAATGCCCTGTCCGGTGTAAGCTAAATGCAGATGGAGCACGGTGGGTGGTCACTGAATATTTTCACGAGCACAACCACAAACTCATAAAGAAGTTTGACCTGGTAAAATTTCTGAGCGCCCACAGAGGATTCACCCCCCTCGAGAAGAAATTCATAAAGCTGCTACATGATTGTAACGTCGGTCCATCAAGAATGGTCCAAATATTGTCCCTCATCCACAGCGAAGATGGTAGACTGAGTAGCATGCCCTACATACCAGCAGACGTCACAAACCTAAACGCAATGTACCGTAGAGAGCAGGTTGGCTGACATAGAAGACATGATAGTCTACTTCGACGAGAAAGCAAAATCAGATACAGATTTCTTCTATAGGATAAGATTGGACGATGAGGACCGTGTCAGGAACATGTATTGGGTGGATGGTGCTGCAAGAAGAGCCTACAAACATTTCCGAGATTGCATTTCATTCGACGCGACATATCTCACTAATATGTACAAGATGTCATGCGCTCCATTCATAGGAATAAATAACCACAATCAGTCATTGCAGTTCGGATGCAGGCTTGTTCGGACGAAGACACAGATAGGTACACTTGGCTGTTCAAAACCTTATTGGAGTGCATGGGTGGACTTGCTCTGATGAACATAATAACAGACCAGGATTTTAGCATGTGTGCAGGCATAGAGGAGGTCTTTACGTTGGCAGTGCACAGGCAGTGCAGGTGGCATATTATAAAGAAGGCCGAGGAGACGCTAGGACCGTTCTTTGCCGACCGTCCAGAGCTGCACAAGGCATTCGAGTTGTGCGTGGACCACAGTGATACGTCTCCAACGTATCTATAATTTATGAAGTATTCATGCTATTATATTATCTGTTTTGGATGTTTATGGGCTTTACTAAATACTTTTATATTATTTTTGGGACTGACCTATTAATCGGAGGCCCAGCCCAAATTGCTGTTTTCTTGCCTATTTCAGTGTTTCGAAGAAAAGGAATATCAAACGGAGTCCAAACGGAATGAAACCTTCGGGAGAGTTATTTTTGGAACGGAAACAATCCAGGAGACTTGGAGTAGATGTTAGGGAGGCTTCGAGGAAGCCACGAGGCAGGGAGGCGCGCCCGACCCCCGTGGGCGCGCCCCCACCCTCGTGGCTCCCCTGACCGACTTCTTTCGCCTATATATATCCATATACCTTAAAAACATCGGAAAACAGAATAGATCGGGAGTTCTGCCGCCGCAAGCCTCTGTAGCCACCAAAAACCAATCGGGACCCTGTTCCGGCACCCTGCCGGAGGGGGGATCCCTCACCGGTGGCCATCTTCATCATCTCGGCGCTTGATACGTCTCCAACGTATCTATAATTTTTATTGTTCCATGCTATATTATATTCTGTTTTGGATGATAATGGGCTTTATTATACACTTTTATATTATTTTTGGGACTAACCTATTAACCGGAGGCCCAACCCAAATTGCTATTTTTTTGCCTATTTCAGTTTTTCGCAGAAAAAGAATATCAAACGGAGTCCAAACGGAATGAAACCTTCGGGAACGTGATTTTCGGAACAAACGTGATCCAGAGGACTTGGAGTCTACGTCTAGAAATCAACCAGGAGAGCACGAGGCAGGGGGCGTGCCTACCCTCCTGGGCGTGCCCTCCACCCTCGTGGGGCCCACGTTGCTCCACCGACGTACTTCATCCTCCTATATATACCTACGTACCCCCAAACTATCAGATACGGAGCCAAAAACCTAATTCCACCGCCGCAACCTTCTGTACCCGTGAGATCCCATCTTGGGGCCTTTTCCGGCGCTCTGCCAGAGGGGGGCATTGATCACGGAGGGCTTCTACATCAACACCATAGCCTCCCCGATGATGTGTGAGTAGTTTACCTCAGACCTTCGGGTCCATAGTTATTAGCTAGATGGCTTCTTCTCTCTCTTTGGATCTCAATACAAAGTTCTCCACGATTCTCGTGGAGATCTATTCAATGTAATCTTCTTTTGCGGTGTGTTTGTTGAGACCGATGAATTGGGGGTTTATGATCAAGTTTATCTATGAACAATATTTGAATCACTTCTGAATTCTTTTATGTATGATTGGTTATCTTTGCAAGTCTCTTCGAATTATCAGTTTGGTTTGGCCTACTAGATTGATCTTTCTTGCAATGGGAGAAGTGCTTAGCTTTGGGTTCAATCTTGCGATGTCCTTTCCCAGTGACAGCAAGGGCAGCAAGGCACGTATTGTATTGTTGCCATCGAGGATAACAAGATGGGGTTTATATCATATTGCATGAGTTTATCCCTCTACATCATGTCATCTTGCTTAAAGCGTTACTCTGTTCTTATGAACTTAATACTCTAGATGCATGCTGGATAGCGGTCGATGTGTGGAGTAATAGTAGTAGATGCAGGCAGGACAATAATGTTATCGGGGAGGGGGTATATCGACCCCCCCACGTGTTGAAGTTATCGGGAGGGGGTTATATCGACAACGACGACATACGTACATGGGAAAATATTATTATCGGCGGGGAGGGGGTATATCGACCCCCCCTCGTGTTGAAGTTATCGGGAGAGGGGTATATCGACGACGACAGACCCGATAAAACATAAGAAAACGAAGAAGAAATAAAAAGAGGAGAAGAAGAAAAGGAATAGAGGAGAAGATCGAAGAAAAAAGAAGAAAAAAAGAGGAGAAGAAGAAAGGAATAGAGGAGAGAAGAAGAAAAAATAGAATTTTTTCTATTTTTTCTTGTTCTCTTCTATTCCTTTCTTCTTCTCCTCTTCTTTTTCTTCTTTTTTCCTCTTCTTATTTATTTCTCCTCTTCTTCCTCTCCTCTTCTTCTCCTTTCTTCCTCTTCTTATTTTCCTTTTTCCTCTCCTTCTTTTTCTTCTTCTTCCTTTCCTAGCTAGATATATAAATTTTTCCAAAAATGTAACTTTTGCATATATAAAACTTTTCCATGGATCATCATTTCTCATATATATATCCATCCACAGCCACATACATATATAAATGGAAAAAATGCTATGAACAAAAATACATATATACTCGGTAAATATTCTATGAACATTGTTTCTCATATATATCAATGCATACATCCATGGATCATCATTGCTCATATATCCATAGTCATATATAAAAACTTTCTGTATATGAACAAAAAAACATTTTTTGACATATTTAGCACATTCTAAATTTTCCTAACTCTTTTACAACCACAAAAATTACTCCAACTTCATGACAGTACCCACACTCCATTTCACCAAAAACCTTCTGATCCATAGTTCAAAATTTTCAAATTCCATTCAAATGAAATTTGAACCAGATTCAAATTCCTTGCTGAGAACCTATTCTAAACCAATCCAAAAATTCTGAAATTTTGCCATCACCTTTTTCTTGCATCAGTACCTCACCACAAAAAATATCATAAATTCTAAAAATGCCCAAAGCCATCTAGCATTTGATCAAACACCCTCTATATGCACAGTTCATATCTGTAAAAAAAATTCAGAAATTTCAGAAAATTGGACGGCATCTTGCTGCTGCTCCACTCCTTCTCCTCTCCTCTCCTTCTGCTCTTCAATGCGTCGGGGCCAGCGGCGACCATGGAGCAGGGGCGGCAGAGAGCAAGGGGCACTCGGGCGCAAGAGCGGCGCTCGATCGGGACCATGGGAAAGGGGGGGGGGCTCACTTCGAGGGGGGCGGCGATGGCAGGAGTCCGGCGAAGAGGAGGGCGGGCTCGGGGCGGCACGCGGTGACGGGGACGGTGGTCTCGGGACGGCATGCGGCGACAGGGACGTGGAGGGGTGGGCTCGCAGAGGCACGCGGCGACGGGGACGACGAGGACGGCGGGCTGAGGGATGCCGGCGACGAGGACGGCGCGGGCTCGGGGAGGCGACGGCGTTGGCGGCGGCGTAGACGGCGACGAGGAGCGTGCGAGCGATTTGGGCAGCCTGGCGGCAGGGGCAACTCGCGAGGGAGGCGACGGAGATGTGAAATTTTCACAAGTCCTGGTTATATAGCAAGGGCATTGGTCCCAGTTCGTGGCACCAACCGGGACCAATGCCACCCTTTAGTCCCGGTTGGTGCCACCAACCGGGACCAAAGGTCCCTTTTCAGCAGCGCAAAGGGCGGGAAGCGGCGGCCTTTGGTCCCGGTTGGTGGCACTAACCGGGACTAAAGGGGGGGCATTGGCCCCGGTTGGTGCCACGAACCGGTACCAATGCACCCCTTTAGTCCCGGTTGGTGGCACCAACCGGGACCAAAGGCCTCTTGCTTCCCGCGTCGCGGCCAAAAGTTTAGTCCCACCTCGCTAGTTGAGAGGGGCTCGGAGTGGTTTATAAGCCCCGTTGCGGCTGCTGTCTCGAACTCCTCTCTATAGCAGGCTTCTGGTCCTAACTTTGGCGCGCTGCCCATTGAGCCCTCTAGCCCTTCTGGGCCTGTATTTGCAAACCCGAGGGTTGGAGGGCCCAGCGGGCAGCGCCCCAACAATTTTTTTTGCTGTCCGCATCGCGGCCAAAAGTTTAGTCCCACCTCGCTAGCCGAGGGGCGCCCGCACCAGTTTAAATGCCGCGGCGCGGCTGCTGTTTCGAACTCCTCTCTATAGCAGGCTTCTGGGCCTAACTTTGGCGCGCTGCCCGTTTAGCCTCCTAGCCCTTCTGGGCCTCTATTTGCAAACCTGAGGGTTGGAAGGCTAAGCGGGCAGCGCCCCAACAATTTTTTTGCTGTATTTAGTTTTTTTGTTTTCTTTTTTGCTTTATTTATTTTGTCATGTTTCTACTTACAACAAAAAACTTATTTATTTTATTTTGTTTCTAATTAATTATTTATTTTACTTTATGATAATTCTTTTTGCTATTAAAGTTTCTATCAAAAAAAGTTCTTTATGAATTTTTTGTGTGCTGTATTTAGTTTTTTTGTTTTATTTATTTTGTTTTGTTTCTACTTACAACAAAAAACTTATTTATTTTATTTTATTTTGTTTCTAATTACTTATTTATTTTACTTTATGATAATTCTTTTTGCTATTAAAGTTTCTATCAAAAAAATTCTTTATGAAAATTCTTTTTGCTTTTAATGATTTTGAACAGAAAATACTTCGATAATTTTAGTTGCATCAATTTTATACGATTTTAGTTTCAAGAATAATAGAGGTTTCTTATAATGTTTTAAACAGAAAATACTTTGTTAATTTTAGTTTCATAAATTTTATTAAAGTTTATTTTATTTTGTCGGAACAAAAGAAGTCCGGAGTTGTAATAAGTTATGAAAAATAAAAAAGAGGCGCAATGCTCGTTGATTTGCTTCAAGCCTTTCGGAATGGTGTAGACTGCACTGCACATAGCTCCATGCAGTCCACCTTATTCCTCAAGGCTTGAAGCTAAGCAACGTGAGCATTGCGCCTCTTCTTCATCGTCTCTACACTCAGGGCTTATAAACCGCTCGTAGTGCCTCTCAGCTAGCGAGCTGGGACTAAAAAACTGCTTAGTAAGAAACTCTAGTACCGGTTCGTGCCACGAACTGGTACTAAAGGTACTCGTGGGGCCACAGCCTCATTAGTACCGGTTCGTGGCACCAACAGGGACCAAAGGGTGGAATTGGTCCCGGTTCGTGCCACCAACCGGGACCAATGGCCTTGCACAGCGGCGTGGTGGTGAGTTTAGTCCCACCTCGCGAGCTGAGAGAGAGCCGCACCTGTTTATAAGGTGCGGTGCGCCTGAGCTGTCGAGCTCCTCTCTAAAGCAGGCTTACGGGCCTAACCTCTCTGTACATGCCTGTGGGCCTACTGGGCGTTCTGCGGGCCTGAATCCTGGCCCATGGATGGGTTTCTAATCGTATTCAGGCCGTGGTGGCCCAGTAGGTGGCATAATTTTTAATTTTTGGCCTGTTATTTTTCATGCATTTACTAATTATTTTGAGCTATAAGACCCTAAAATTGAAAAGCATTTCAAATGAAGTCTGAGAAGGTTGAAAGTTGGCATGGTATCATCATTTCATCCACATAGCATGTGCAAGAAAGTTGAGAGGGTTACGGCAAAAACTAGATGCACTTCTTGTACAAAACGGACAATGGTATCATACTCGTCTATTACAAAGTTGGCATGGTATCATCATAATAGTTGCGGGAGAAAGTCTTCCCTTTTTCTTCGCTTGTGTCATTTGCTTATTGCGCCGTAACCATGGATAATCTTCATCGTTTATCAGGATGCTTGGGTCAGCCTTGACTTTGAAGGGAGGAATTTCATGAAACTTTTCATAATCTTCAGACATGTCTGTCTTGCCCTCCACTCCCACAATGTCCCTTTTTCCTGAAAGAACTATGTGGCGCTTTGGCTCATCATATGATGTATTCGCTTCCTTATCTTTTCTTTTCCTCGGTCTGGTAGACATGTCCTTCACATAGATAACCTGTGCCACATCATTGGCTAGGACGAACGGTTCGTCAGTGTACCCAAGATTGTTCAGATCCACTGTTGTCATTCCGTACTGTGGGTCTACCCGTACCCGCCTCCTGACAGATTGACCCATTTGCACTTAAACAAAGGGACCTTAAAATCATGTCCGTAGTCAAGTTCCCATATGTCCATTATGTAACCATAATATGTGTCCTTTCCCCTCTCGGTTGCTGCATCAAAGCGGACACCGCTGTTTTGGTTGGTGCTCTTTTGATCTTGGGCGATCGTGTAAAATGTATTCCCATTTATCTCGTATCCTTTGTAAGTCAATACAGTCGAAGATGGTCCCCTGGACAACGAGTACAACTCATCACAAACAGTGGTGTCACCTCTGAGACATGTTTCCAACCAACTGCTGAAAGTCCTGATGTGTTCACATGTAATCCAGTCGTCACACTGCTCCGGGTGTTTGGAGCGCAGACTGTTCTTGTGTTCATCGACCTACGGGGTCACCAAGGTAGAGTTCTGTAGAACTGTGTAGTGTGCTTGAGACCAAGAATGCCCGTCCCTGCATATTATTGAGTCCGCTCCTAGCGTGCCTTTTCCAGTCAGTCTCCCCTCATACCGCGATTTAGGGAGACCTATCTTCTTAAGGCCAGGAATGAAGTCAACACAAAACCCAATGACATCCTCTGTTTGATGGCCCATGGAGATGCTTCCTTCTGGCCTAGCGCGGTTACGGACATATTTCTTTAGGACTCCCATGAACCTCTCAAAGGGGAACATATTGTGTAGAAATACGGGCCCCAGAATGACAATCTCGTCGACTAGATGAACTAGGACGTGCGTCATGATATTGAAGAAGGATGGTGGGAACACCAGCTCGAAACTGACAAGACATTGCGCCACATCACTCCTTAGCCTTGGTATGATTTCTGGATCGATCACCTTCTGAGAGATTGCATTGAGGAATGCACATAGCTTCACAATGGCTAATCGGACGTTTTCCGGTAGAAGCCCCCTCAATGCAACCGGAAGCAGTTGCGTCATAATCACGTGGCAGTCATGAGACTTTAGGTTCTGGAACTTTTTCTCTGGCATATTTATTATTCCCTTTATATTCGAGGAGAAGCCAGTCGGGACCTTCATACTGAGCAGGCATTCAAAGAAGATTTCTTTCTCTTCTTTCGTAAGAGCGTAGCTGGCAGGACCTTCATACTGCTTCGGAGGCATGCCGTCTTTTTCGTGCAAACATTGCAGGTCCTCCCGTGCCTCAGGTGTATCTTTAGTCTTCCCATACACGCCCAAGAAGCCTAGCAGGTTCACGCAAAGGTTCTTCGTCACGTGCATCACGTCGATTGAAGAGCGGACCTCTAGCTCTTTCCAGTAGGGTAGGTCCCAAAATATAGATTTCTTCTTCCACATTGGTGCGTGTCCCTCAGCGTTATTCGGAACAGCTAGTCCACCGGGACCCTTTCCAAAGATTACGTGTAAATCATTGACCATAGCAAGTACGTGATCACCGGTACGCATGGCGGGCTTCTTCCGGTGATCTGCCTCGCCTTTGAAATGCTTGCCTTTCTTTTGACATTGATGGTTGGTCGGAAGAAATCGACGATGGCCCAGGTACACATTCTTCCTGCTTTTGTCCAGTTATATACTTTCAGTGTCATCTAAACAGTGTGTGCATGCGTGGTATCCCTTTTTTGTCTGTCCTGAAAGGTTACTGAGAGCGGGCCAATCGTTGACGGTTACAAACAGCAACGCGTGCAGGTTAAATTCCTCCTGTTTGTGCTCATCCCACGTACGTACACCGTTTCCATTCCACAGCTGTAAAAGTTCTTCAACTAATGGCCTTAGGTACACATCAATGTCGTTGCCGGGTTGCTTAGGGCCTTGGATGAGAACTGGCATCATAATGAACTTCCGCTTCATGCACATCCAAGGAGGAAGGTTATACATACATAGAGTCACGGAGGGGTGGCGACGTGCTGTGGGACACGATGCAGGGGCCAAGGAGGGACATAGAGGAGGGGCCGAGGAGGGAATTTAGGGTTAAGTTTTTATACGGGAACGGTTAGACGGGCTTTAGCGGGCTTTCACCGGGCTTGTGGGGTTTTACCAGGTCATCGATGAGAGTTTCCAAAAGTGTCATTAGAAATCCGTCATGGATTAACAGGTTTCTTGTAGTGATATGTCGAGCACAATGAGTGGTGATCCTCCGGCCTCCCACTCGCACGCAGCCGCCGCCACCCTCCCGCTCGCTCGCCGCCGCCGTCGTCACCAATCCCGGCCATGGCGCCGCCGCTGCCGTCGTGCCCCTGAAGACCTATTCATCTTGCCTGAAGGTGATCCTGTGTCAGATCCTGCATGATACCTCATCACTACAACACGTCGGCGGCGGTGTATGAGGCGTCCATGGCTATGGTGGCGCCTTCAAGGGAGGACGCATGATCTTCAAGGGAGGACAGGCCATCAGATTCATCCACTTGGTAGCGTCTTTGTTCATCCAGGTTTGACGATTCATCTTTTCATTATCTAGTCTCTCAGGGATGTCAAACGTACCCTCAACAACTAACGTCAGCATTTATTTTGTTCTGTAGTGAACCCCCTCGATGAATGCATGTCTGTTGCCGTGGCTAGAGAAAATTCTACATATCCACATCCTGATAACCAACAAGATAAGTAGCAGCTTTGATATGGAGGTATTTTCCTTCACTGCGTGCTTTTTCTTTGTGCCCTTTACTGTACTGTAGTAGCATTTGCTAAATTGCATTGAGAGAATAGGACGGCACAACAAGCTAGGGCTTCAAGAAAACCAACCAAATTCCTTTTTTTTGGGATCAACCAACCAAATTGCTGTAATAGCACGATCCGCAAGACCTAGAAGGGATCTACACATGACATCGGTGACTTCTCCTCCGCCTGCTATTTGCCGCTTTGACACTGTTGACAGATCCGAGTTCCACCTGCTAGGCTCGAATGGTAGATGTTACGGCCAACTGTATGTGAATCCCACTCCACGGGATCGCCCTTCTCTATCCCAGATATGGCGGTTATGGAGTTGATGGCTCGTGTTTTTTTTTTCTTTTTTGCTTTATTTGTTTTGTTTTGTTTCTACTTACAACAAAAAACTTATTTATTTTATTTCTAATTACTTATGTATTTTACTTTAATTATTTTATTTTTATTTATTTTAATGCTGCTATTTTTACTTAATTTATTAAGATTTATTTATTGTAGTTACTATAGTTTATTTTATTTTATTAAGGTTTATTTAGTTTTATTTATTTTATTAAGGTTTATTTATTTTATAAATATAAAAAAATGAACATAGATGCGCAATTTACTATGAATTTAGGTGAAATTCCCTGTATAAGGGCATCTATTTTCACTTTAAGAGAAGCTCAACAAGGTATAGAGGGACGGGCTTATAAACTGGTGTGAGCGCCCTTCGGTTGGCGAGGTGGGACTAAAAACTGGGCGCAACTAGGACCAGCCCTTTAGTCCCGGTTTGTGGTAGGAACCGGGACTAAAGGGTGGTAGGCCAGGAGCGTGGCCCATTGGTCCCGGTTTGTCCCACCAACCGGGAACAACGGGTCCGGACGAACCGGGACCAATGCCCCCACGAGGCCCGGCAGGCCCCTGGCCGCACGAACAGGGACCAATGCTCACATTAGTCCCGGTTTGAGACTGAACTGGGACTAATGTGAATATTGCTCTGTGACCAAAACCCAGTTTTCTACTAGTGGATATCAACACATGGCGTTTCCTGTTGCTTGGTTTGATTAGCCTGGTCAAGTCAACGATTGCAAACGGCCGTAGGATTCCGACGCCTTGTCCGTCGAATGTATAAATAGGCCCCATCACAGGCTTGGCAAACCATCCTTCCATTGAGCAGCGAGTTAAGTAGCTAACTACCCATCGAGAGTGGCATATAGCACTGAGTTTGCAGAGCAAGCAGGCATGGAGAAGCTCTCCATGGCGTCAACCATGTTCTGCGCCGTGGTCCTTGCGGCTCTCGCAGCGGCGGCCGGCGGTGAGGCGGCGGTCGTGGAACACACCTTTGTCGTGAGTACAATATCTATCTATCTATCAATTTGGTTAATCAAGTCATGTTCTTGATCACTTCTCGGTAGATTTACTTCCAAAGGATTGTTCAAAAAAGCTTTACTCTCAAAGGTCGTGACGATAGTAAACTTGCTTTGCGCGTATGGGCTAAAATCTTAGGCTGGATGTACATCATGAAAACAAACAAACAAAAAAACTAGTTTTACTCTGTGTATGGCTTTTTATGAAGCTTTCTCAGCACACAGCTTAAGCTACCGTCTTGATTAGTTACCTGTTGACCGATCAGTTACGTATTTGATTAATGATGATGTTCAGGTGCACGAGATGAACCAGACGCACCTGTGTAACACGACCAAGATTTACGTGGTGAACGGGCAGCTCCCAGGCCCCACCATCGACATCACCGACGGTGACACGGTTGTCGTCCACGTCGTCAACCGTCTTCCTCACGGGCTCACCATCCACTGGCACGGCGTCCGGCAGATGCGGAGCTGCTGGTCCGATGGCGCCGGCTTCGTCACCGAATGCCCCATCCCTCCCGGCGGCGAACACATGTACCGCTTCAACGTCACCGACCAGGTCGGCACACTGTGGTGGCACGCCCACGTCACCTGCCTCCGCGCCACCGTTGCTGGTGCCTTCATCATCCGCCCCAGGGGCGGCAGGTACCCGTTCCCGACTCCTGCCAGGGACGTGCCCATCATCATCGGCGAGTGGTGGGAGCTCGACCTCGTCGAGCTCGACCGGAGAATGCATGACGGTAACTTCGACGACAACCCGCTGTCGGCGACCATCAACGGTAAGCTCGGCGACCTAAGCAACTGCTCTGGCAAGCCGGAGGAGAGCTTCGTCCTAGACGTGGTGCGCGGGGAGACATACCTGCTACGGATCGTGAACACGGCGCTCTTCTCGGAGTACTACTTCAAGGTCGCAGGACACACGTTCACGGTGGTGGGCGCCGACGGGTACTACTTAACGCCGTACAAGACGGACATGGTGACCGTCGCGCCAGGGGAGGCCATCGACGTGCTCATGGCCGCTGATGCCCCGCCCGCGCACTACCATATGGTGGCGCTCGCAAACCAGCCGCCGGAGCCTGACCCACAGATCCCGGGGTTCGTGTCCCGCGGCCTCGTCCGCTACGCCGGATCCTCCCACAACAACAACGGGCTGCCGGTGCCGACGCCGCTCATGCCCAGCCAGCACAACACCATGCCGTCCTACTACTTCCACAGCAACCTCACCGGCCTCGCCCACCCAGACCGCCACCGCGTTCCCATGCACGTCGACGAGCGCCTCTTCTTCACGCTCGGCCTTGGCTCCATCTGCCGCGGCACCAACAAGACATGCGAGCGTGGGCGGAGTCCGGAGACCATTGTGGTGGCCACCATGAACAATGTGTCCTTCCGCCACCCGACTAATGCGTCGCTCCTCGAGAGATACTACGACGGTCGGACAAGTGGCCTCTACACGGAGGACCTCCCCGACCATCCGCCGCACCCGTACAACTACACCGACCGCTCCCTCATCCCGCCGGGGCCGCTGGAGAAGGCGCTCGAGCCGACGTTCAAGGCGACCAAGCTACGGAGGTTCCGGTACAACACCTCGGTGGAGATCATCTTCCAGAGCACGGCGCTGCTGCAGAGCGACTCCAACCCCATGCACCTCCATGGCTATGACTTCTTCGTGCTCGCCACAGGGCTCGGCAACTACAACCCCAAGACGGATCCCAAGAAGTTCAACTACCACAACCCACAGCTGAGGAACACGGTGCAGGTGCCCAGGACCGGCTGGGCCGCTGTGCGCTTCGTCACCGACAACCCCGGGATGTGGTACCTCCACTGCCACTTTGAGTTCCACATCATCATGGGCATGGCGACAGCATTCATCGTGGAAAACGGGCCAACACCGGAGACCAGCCTGCCCCCGCCGCCCCCAGAATTCAAGAGGTGTGGCGCCAATGGCCTCACTCAGCCATAGAGCTAATTAATCTGGTTAAGGACGTGCGTGCCGAAGTTGTGTCCTGAATTTATTTATTATTAGTGCAAAATAAGAACAAATGAAGATGCACGCATTCATTGTTCATTGTATTGAGGATGATTCTTACTGTAAAAGTTGATATTATATTTTAATTTTATTTCCCCATTGTAATGTGTGAACTGTAAGTCGGTCCAGTAGGGTTCAATGTCGGAAATAAGTGCGTCAAACTCAAACCTACATTTTAAAGAGAAGTATATACGAACTGGCTGATATCACAAACAATATCCTATATTTAGAGGATTCAGTGTCGGAAATAAGTGTGTCAAACTCAAACCTCCCCGAATCGTTCAATCTAAATCCAACTGTCCCAAATCATATTGCAAACCAAAAGGAGAACTAAATATGACAGATGGTGTAGAAGAAGTCGACTTAGCCCTATGTGTTTACTTTTCATATCTTGTAACATTTCGGCTTTGGTTTGATTTGTTATGTACTTTGCTTAATAAATAATAAGAATGGTTGTGTGCCTCATAACGATGCAGAGGCCAGGGGGTTCCACCTCCTTTTCAAGAAAGGAATAAAATTCACAAAAATTGAAAAGTAAAATGTGGAATCTAGCTAGATGCATTTGAAATTTTTTAGCTGGATCACAAAATTAGGAGGGGATTTGGAGCAAGCTGCAGCCCGCACACGCACTTTCTCGGCTGCTCATCTGCCATAATTCGCAAACATGGTCACGTAAAGTGGGTACTTTCCATTGCATAGCCCTTGTCAAAACTCTGTAATTGGTTTGTAAATGGGAAAAGTGATATACCTCTACAAGTGGGATCGCATTATGTAATACAGAGGTCGGACATTCTTTCGATGCGATTGTATCATCTTGATAAGTCAATTCAATTAAATGTCATTTATCGGAAAACAAACATAGCTTTGTTTTTTTTATGACTTTATTCTTTGTTGACGTGTTTATTTGTATGTTAGTGTTGGTTGTGTGCAATCTAATTATGTAAAGTTCACGGAGAGGACGGGTATGTGTTTATTGTGTTCATATCCCCTACTTTTGAGTAAATATTGAAAAGGCTAGGAGTTTTCATGTCATAAGCGATGTCCCAGATTTAATCCCTGAATGGTGTATTTTAAATAGATTAAATAGTTCTGGTCATCTCTCAGATAGACGCCGTGGGTAGCCCGGGCCTTGCATGCGAATCACTTATCTGAAATTTCAGGTACATACAATGATCGGGAAAGGTAGGGTCCAGCTTCTTAGCCTTAATTTTATCCCTTTGAATTTACACAGCAGCGGACCCAAAGTGTATCTGAAATATCCCGTTGGCCCCGTTGAATTTTCAACTAATGACTTTCGCTACCGATAGTTTTAGTTAAACCCATCGTTTTGACCTTTTTCTATTTGTTTTCAGAAACCATTTGTCAGAGATATATTTGGGATACTTGTATTTGGTAGTCTAGGATTTGTAATCCGTGTCCTACCTTATCTCCAGGAGAGGCGTCTTGCCCTCCAAGTCTTGTACTCAATATATACTCGTCCTCGAGGCTCAATAATACATCCATCATATTCCACCAATCCTCTCTCTCCCTTCTAACATGGTATCTATCGCAAGTCGATCCTAAACCCTAGCCGCCGCCGCTTCCGCACCCGCGCGCCGCCCCCGGGGCGGTCGGTCTCCATGATCGCCGCCGGGGGCCGCGCCGCCCGTACCTAGGGTTCGTTCGCCGGCCGTGTTGGCCGGCTGCCCTAGAGAGTCTTTTTTCCCGATCCTCTGATCCGGGTTTTTTCTCTCTCGCCGGTCGCTTTGATCGGCGTCTTCTTTTCGGTTTTCCGATCTATTCTTAATCGGTTTGCGTCGCCCACCGCCGCCGTCGACACCCCGCGCCTCTACTCCGACACCGGCGCGACTGGCCGGCTACTTCACCGACCCGGCGGCCTCGCGCAACAGGCCGCCCTCAAGGCCGTCGTCCGCGCGCTGGCCCGCCCGTCGCCCTACGGCCGCCGTCACCGCCCTGCTCCGACCGGCCGACCTGCATCGCCTACACCCGGTGGCCTCGCACCATGCGGCGGCCGATCATAGCCGCCGCTCGCGCGTCGGCCCGCAAATCGATCCACGCCATCCGCCTCCGCCGCGTCTGCACGGCGGCCCGGCGGTATACCTCGCCGGCCTCGTCCTCGGCTGCATCGGGACGGCTGCGTCAGGCTCGTCGGCTGCCTCAACTGGCGTTGCTTTGGCAGCCCGGGTGCCAGTGCTGACAAGCTCGTCCGCACGACGTCGCACGCCGTCCGTCGTCGCCGGCTTCATCTCGGACTCCGCCGCCACCACGCCTCCACCAAGCGGCGTCCCCGACCTCGCGCGCGATCGGCTTGATCACCCGCTCGCCGCTGATCCGCCTCATCTACGCCACGCGACCGACCTGGCCCGTCGGTTACGCGCGCCTCCGCAGGTCCCGTGAAGATCGTCCCCGAGTTCAGCGCGCCTCTCCACCGATCGAGCATCAGGCTGCCGCTGCGTCGCCCCGTCGGGCCGGAGCGCCGCCGCCCTGTGGTTCTCCTCGCGGCTGCATCGACTCGTGCGTCGCCGCTGCGTCGCCCCTTCGGGCCGTAGTGTCGCGATACGCGGTCCCCGCCGCCGCCCCGAGGCCGTCCCCGCGGTTGCACCGACTCGCGTACCGCCGTTGCGTCGCCCCTTCGGGCCGCAGCGTCGCAGCCCGCGGTCCCGGCCGCCGCCCCGAGGTCTTCCCGCCGTCGCCCCGACCCGCCTGCCGCCGCTGCGTCGCCCCTTGGGCCGTAGCGGCGCGGCCCGTGGTCCACTCCGCCGTCACCGCGCGTCGACCTCCCGTGGTATGCACCGCGCCGTCTCCCTTGGCGCGGGAACGCCACCGTCCGCGCCGGTCTTTGTCATGCTGTCAGGGTTCTTCGCCTACTTCGAGCACCGCCGCCGCACTCCTAACCTAGCCGCCGCCGTCAGGCTGCCGCCGCCGCTCTTCTTTGGCCGCCGCCGCGGCTACCTTCGTAGCTGCCGCCGCCGCCCGTCCACCCCACTTCGTCTTCGTCCAGCACCAGCTCGTCGCCAGCGTCGCCGTCATCTACCCCGACTGCTTCATCTACTCCGACAACCGCGGGCGACATTGGCCCCGCGCCGAATGGCGCCGCAACCGTCGTCGAGTCCTTCTCTGCTGGCCTCTCCGACCTCTTCGACATGGCGTACAGCTCGTGCAGGTCCCACTCTACGCATGCCCGGTGCTGGCAACACCGCCGCGTGCCTTCGTCCACGACGTGTCCCCGGGCCTGGCAAGCCTGGTGCGGCGCTTCGTCAACTTCGTCTTTGCCCGTCTACGCATGCCCGGTGCTGGCAACACCGACGCGTGCCTTCGTCTACGATGTGTCCCCGGGGTTGGCAAACCCGGCGCGACGCGTCGTCAACACCATTCTCCTTCCGGGCGCATCACTTCTTCGACACCACTGCGCCCATGACTAACTCGGCGCCTCCTTGCGCCTGCGGCTCCACGGCGACTCCCTCGACACCGGCTACCCCGACTCGACATCGACCACGGCGTTCTTCGCACGGCTACCTCGACCACGGCTACACCACCCTACGCTCTCGGCTACATCGACATCGGCACAAAGGGCTATCATCCGCTTGAGCAACTCGTCGGCTTCCTCCACAGTCAACGCGTCCGCGACGCGACACCGTCCCCGACGCTCCTGCTAGGACTGCAGGGGGATGTCAGTCCGTCGGCTGCTATTCTCTCCAGTCTGACCGTCCGCGACGCTCCTGTTGTTCGCAACGCTACCGCTACGACTGCCGGGGGATGTTAGAGATATATTTGGGATACTTGTATTTGGTAGTCTAGGATTTGTAACCCGTGTCCTACCTTATCTCCAGGAGAGGCGTCTTGCCCTCCAAGCCTTGTACTCAATATATACTCGCCCTCGAGGCTCAATAATACATCCATCATATTCCACCAATCCTCTCTCTCCCTTCTAACACCATTGACTGGCTTATTCGCCGCTACTTTGAGAGCATGTCAATGATCCAGTTGTATCATACTTTCTGCATGAATGTTTCTTTTCCTTTGCACACATCTTTTCTTCAAACGATGATGCCCTTTATAATGCAAGACCCGGCGGTTGTGTCAATCGCTATGATTAATTACTATTTTTTTGTGGGAAATTAATTACTAATATTTGACCAGGTTAAATGTCAAAATTAACCAGCAAGCAGGAAATGTTCCGCCGTAGAAACATGATGGTTTGGCCTTGCAGACATATAGTGCATCATAAGTCAAGGCTGCTGAAGTAACAAGAAGATCTTCCAACTGTTTGTATCCGGCTCAGTAAAATACTACTCCCTCCGTTCTTAAATACTTGTCTTTCTAGGCATTTCAAATGAATATCACATACGGATGTATGTAGACATATTTTAAAGTGTAGATTCACTCATTTTACTCCGTATGTAGTCACTTGTTGAAATGACTATAAAGACAAGTATTTAGGAACGGAGGGAGTAGTACGCCTTGCCTGCAGCGTGGAACGTCCACCGCCGTGCATTATCTGTTACCCAAAATGAAGCGTCGTAGACCGACGCTGGGTTGGTAGAGGTAGGTGGACACGGTCTTTGCATATTAGCAGTAATATAGTTTGAAGGAATGGATGTAATTCGCAAGGAAAAAAGACCATTAAGTCTTGCGGCTAACAGCTACAGGCCGACCGATTCCCGTGCTGATGCCCATTTATGGACGCCTAACTAGGTTACTTAAAATTATGTACTAGTACTCCCTCATTCTCTAAAGGAATTTCCTAAAAAAGTTGTCCAAGTCAAACGATGCAATGTTTGATATTGACAATGAACTGAAAAATGCGAGTGCATAATAAAAAATATATTTTAATACAATATGGGTTTGGTGTTGTGGTTTTTCGTAGTTTTTTCTACAAATTTGATCAAGCTCTGTACTATTTGCCTTGAGATAAAAGTTATAGCATCCTTTTGAAGACAAAGAGAGTACGTGATTTGATCTGCTGAACGTCTTTTGATCCCGCGTTAACTCAGTGCGCACTGCACTTTCTCACGCCGGCTTGGAAGTCTCGTGGCTTAAGCTCTAGCTTAGTTGCATACTGTAGCCACGATTGACTTCATTCCCTCTGGATTATCAAATACTCGCACTAAACTAACTAACCCCTCAAGGCGAAAGGTTTAGGTGGCCTCTTAGTTACCGGCGCAACAAAAAGTAGCAATTGACTTGTCAATTGTCATTTTCTCTGGATTATCCAGTAGTGCTAAACTAATTAACCTCTAAATTAAAGTGAAAGGTTAGGTGGCCTCTTACCGACTCTACAAAAAATACTTCCTCCGTCCAAATTATTTCTTGCAGAAATGGATATATTTAGACGTACTTTAATGCTATATATATATTTTATTTATTTATTTATTTTTATCTATTTCTACGATAACTATTTCCCAATGGAAGGAGTAGCTAGTAGCCTAGTATACTGCCAATGATGCTAATCTGGATTCTCCCTTCACATCACGGCCTTTCCATGAAGCCTCTCCTCTAGCCGGTCTAGCTAACCATGCATGCATGCATACTAGTGGCTGGGACGCGCCCTGGTCGCGTCTCTTGAGGCGGCATTGTGCGCATTAATCATGCCGCCGTATTTCTGTATGACAATATGATATTGCTTTGTACAAAAATGGGTAGTGTTTTTCTCACAAAGTCATATAGCAACTAACCTATGCTTTACAAATCAAATGCTTTCAAACTTGAGGACATGAATTTCAAAGGGATGTTTTGACGCATTTACAAATGGTGTATCCGTTGAACTAGAATTTACATAGTAGTGACTAAGTATTCGTTGAACTACAATTTACATAGTAGTAGCCACTGCTCTAATTACTCACAGATATTTAATTAAGCTTAGCATAGTATCCACTCAGCACGCAACTTGAATGATCATGAAAATCCAATACTAATCATCTTTGAATCCCTGCACTCAAAGAAAAAATGTCATACTTTTGTATTACCAATGGAAAAGGCAAAGTAACACACTCAAAATTACATATTAAAGAAGGAAAGAGAATGTTTATCTCACTGATCAAAATGAAACATGCTACAATATCAGACAAACGAAAAATGGGAAAGAAGCAGAGTAGGTCAGTGCATTCAAACTATATGTATCAGTTTTGTGACACGCGACCCCATCTAACAGAATATCAAGTCATGTCACTAGGAAAATGTATCAGTAATTTGTATTATTGCTTCTAATCAATACATCATGACCAACAACTTTGAGCTTGTAAAAAGGAAAAGTAGTATATGTTAGATAGCTAGACATCTTGCCAAATCATCATCACGCTGGTGAGGGCGAGTGATTCCTAGCTACAATTTTTTAGTGTCAACCACACTTTTGTTTAAAGAGGGATGTTCTAAATTGCATCAGAACTTGAAGGCACGTCAATACTGATTAGTACAACAACAAATATCAAGCAGCAGATGACATATTAGATATAGGAATTTATCTATTCATCAACTAATTAGCAATTAGCCCTTGAAAAGAAATCATAGTATTTTGGTTTAATCACAAGCGTCATGGAATCACAAGCTATGATATACTTCTCACTAACTAACCATGCTGATTCAATGTAGATCTTGTACCTATCACCCAACACAACAATTTCAATATTAATGACATAACCAATAAGTCCATACCTAACTTTTAATCGAAGAAAACAAACCTATGTGTGCATTGACTGGCCAAATATGATTTCTTGTATCCTGCCTTGCTCTCTTTGATCCAATCCGAAATGAGAAGGCAAAAGTAAACACTCTAATTAGCCATAGGAATCATCAAAATTACTTTCTTTGGAAAAAGGCTATGTTCTTGATCAGAAGGATTAGAATAATTGTAAAAGCAACAAGATTTGACAAGATACAATAGGATTTTATACTTGTGAGAATAAACAGAATGTTAACACTCCCTTCAAGTATAACAGAGTGCAGTGCAACGTAAACGCAGACAAGTACCTATTTGTAGATCCGTGCATTCCATTCTTATTTACTGGAAACATTACACTTGATAAGCTCTTGCCTTATAGCTGTGACCTCTGGATTCCCTTTCCAGTAAGCATAAGGTTATCTATCTATCAATGGCCGGCATTCAAATCCTTCTGTTTTCTGTTAAAGATTAGGTATGTAAATTATAACAGATGAATGAAAGCAAGCAAACATTGCATTTATCCATGGATTCAGATTTCTGATAGTTTGGAGCAAGCATATGAAAAGAAACAGATCCATCCCAATCGAACGCAAACAAATCCATCTTTTGAGAAGCTCTTTTTGGTTCACAGGACAACATCCACAATATATACACACATCTTTCTCTATATTTCCAACTAAATCAACGCATCATGTAATGAACTCAGGTAGACAATTTCCAAAAACAGAAGACCATGCAGAACCCATCTCATCCCCTCAGTGCGACAGGCATCAATCAAAGATTTAAAAACTACAATTATGATAGGCATGATGGCTACAGCTAACGTTCATGTAATTAATCCTTAAGCCAAAAACTAAATCAATGACCAAAATGAAGTAATATAGAAATACTTTTGAATAATCCATGGACAGGGGCGGAGCCAGGATTTAGACATAGGGGGGCGAGACAATAGCAAAGGCCAGAAATATTTTGTCTCACAAACTACAGAAGTGTTTTATATCCAGATATCACTTACAATCGGGTCAGGTCTAGCTATAAGCTGTAGTGTTGAACTACATAAGTTTGTAATCCAACTACTACAAAGTACGGCATAAAGTACATTTCTAAACATTTACCAATCATAAAATACTAAAGTTGTAGTGTTTTATCATATGCATGTTTTAGATGAACATGACCAATCATTGTATAACTAAATAGTAGGATTTAGCTTTCATTCATATAGTTCTAAATGGAAAATCAATCACTGCTTGGGACAACACTTACATTTACTTGATATATACCAAGGCAAACATACTTAAACATATATTTTTATTAGAAAAAAGTGATCAGCGTCGAAAGAATACATACCTAGAGTATCAAATCCAGCCCCGGCTCGTCCCATCTGCTCGTAATAACGGATGCTCGTTGTTTCCGCAAACCGCAGGCATGCGGGATCCGGCAACCATCGCTGGTAAACTTCGCAGGACAAAGAATCAAAGGGTCCGCGCTTCCGAAAGATTGTGCGCGTCTACGCCCTAGTGTGATGCCGATGGCCGATGGCAACACTAGATTAAGTTTGGGCGGCGGCGGCCAGAGATCAGTTTGAGCTTCGTTAGGTCAAAGGGCACACGGGATGGAAATGAACGCCTAGATGTAGATGCGCGTGTATTGCAAATGGTCTTCGATCGATCGGTGATTGGGTTGGCGTTGTTTTGGGCTTGGGCCAGCCAGCATCTGGATGCATGAATAAAGGCTTGTACTCTAATGGTCGAGTACTAAGTGACAATTACAGAGTAGGTTAGTACTAGCCCCCCTTCAAAATCCATGGGGGTGGCCGGCCCATAGGGGGGGTCTGGCCCCCGCTGCCCCCCCTACTGGCTCCGCCCCTGTCCATGGAGTAATCCTAAAGCCAAATAGGTAAATCAGAGAGTAAGGGAAACTAACATGAAATCTACAGCGAGCAGATACGACCGCTCAATGCATCTAGAAGAAGAGCAACTAATGCATGAAAAGGAACTAAACCAGATCTGAGCACATAAGACAAGCTTAGTTTTGTTGATTGAAGAATAATCTGAACGGTGCTACAATTTACACCAAGGAGACATGTCTATTCCTAAGAAGTGAATGATTCGCGGATCTGAATGTTCTAATAGAAGTGGTGATGAGAAACGAGTTCAAGTGTTGTAGCTCATGGATTGCGACGACGTTCACATTGTTATCATGAGTCTAACCGAAGTTTGCCCAGATGGAAGAACAACACTTTTGGGTAAATGAGTGAGCTAGACATGAGGATAACATGATCTAATGAGTGTAAATAAAAAATTCTTGGATGAACACAAATGTACATATAGACACAGTCCAACTTCCATGCATGAACAAAATCAACACATAGACACAACCCAGCATGAGTAAAATAATTTGATGGTTAACTTATGAAGCTAGATCCTATTTTCTGAACAAGACATCAAGTAAATAGTAGCAGTTACTCATAAATTACTTGACTAAGATCTGTCCATGGTAATCCCTAGTCTAAGGTTGTACCTGATGTTGATGGGGATCGAAGTTGGTTGCGTACTTTGTGTAATTTTTCCTCACCAGCAGCGATGTAGACAGCGGGTGGCGATGGTCTCAGTCTTGGCATGCCTGCCTGGGTGCCCGTGGCAAAGAACTCATCGTTCGTAACCAGCAATGAACGGCAACTGACTGTTGCATACGGCAAATACCTGCAACAGAAAAGGACATAAATGGGTCGGAAAGGTGAAAGGATTATGTATTGGTATTTACAAAAAAAAGTAAACAACACAATGGATGCTTCATTACAGCCTACTTCTACCAGCTTATCTTAGGTAAGTGATGCATCTAATAATGTTTTTTTCCAATTGTTATGCTAAGCAGAAAATGTGGCCTCGCCAATCATCATTGGAACCAGAAGGAGTAGCATATAGTGCTCCAGCCTTTCACCAACTCCCGATAAGCTTCTGATTGTGTGGTGCTTTTGTTACTCGACTCCTATGCAGAACGATAATGGTAATTTCTTTAATTTGGTTACTCTATGTAGGCGATTTACAACAGAGTTCACCTACAACAAAAGTATGGTTTCATAGCAGGAGCATTAGTTGTGTTTCTTTGACTACATGTAAGAACAATTGTTTATAGAATTATTGCTTTGCAGGTCAACATTCTGAAAGCATTACTATTGCAAAGGACAACATTAGCAGCATCAGTAACAGCATCAAATGGTCTATGGCGACGAAAACCAAATCAATTCTTCCCGTGCAACGATCAGTGCAGCTAAAATCTACAACGCTTCTAGTACTAACAACCTCTGAAAGCAAAAAATCAAAGACAAAAGTAGAATTCAGAGGTCGCACGACAGACGTGAAACTAACCATATTCTGAAACCTGACACCTTACAAAATCAGAATTCAACCCAAACAGACGCGCTAATCTTTCATCTACAATGGCAAGGAAAAAAGTAGTACCATGACCAGTACAACTAGAATCTAGAACTATAATGCTTCAAGCACTAAGAACCTCTGGAAAAAAATCGAAGGCATAACTATCAGAGTCCGCACGACAGACCTCAAACTAACCACATTCTAAAACCTGGAATCTTTAAGACCAAACTACACAGAGATAAAATCTAATAGAACATGAACTCAATGTATCATATTCAAGTGGTAGGTAAAATAGAGATATCTTGTGTGCGTAGGGTAGAAAGCAATCAGCAACCTGAAACCATCTCAGAGGAACTGCTTGCTAAGAACCTCAACACACACTGACAAAGCCGCTTCAACATTCCCACAATCCTTGTCAATCCGTTGTCATTCATGTACATCACCCGAAATCAATCAAATTTGTCTAAGAAGAAAAATAATATCTTGTGGAGAGGGATGATTCTAAGTTCCTAACCTTACACTCCAAATAGCTATCATACATAATGCTTCTTTTACTGCGTTTTCTCGAGCAGGTAAATCTGTAGATAAAAGAAATGTTCACATACATGACATGCTGAAATTCAATTTTTTATATAACTCAGTATAGCGAAGGCAATGAGTAGTAGATGCATGATGTCAGTGTTGCTTTTCGGCCAAAAAAATGGAAGTGGATACAAGCGAACAGACACTAATTGTATACATGTGGCACCGCACTACTAACAATGATATAACTAATTGGTGATACCAAATAAGAGGAAGATTATTCACTTGCAGTTGCCTTGTTCGCGGTAATCTGCTGCACACTGGTAATTATATAAATATATTTTCCACAATTCAGATTGTTAAATATATGCAATTCTACCCTCATCTACACATCCAATCATCTAAGAATCACTGAGTCTCCTCTTGATGCAAGCCATAATTTTATTTCTCCACAATTCAATAAATATATGCAACTCTACCTTCATCTACAAACCCAATCAAACTCACTCAATCTCCTCCCGACGGAAGTGATAGCTACCTAAACTAAAAGCTTCCAAAACACCAAGGGAAAGTAATTGAAATTGCAGTGGCTAGGTGAAATTAGACTTGAACATACCTATTGTGGTCAATATTTACTACTCACAAAAATGATTATGGCCGTCTTCTGTCCAAGGAGAAACCAGAGGAATCAACAACCCCCGAACAGACCCACAACAATATATGGTTATACACCTTGAATTAAACAAGTGTTTCCACTAGAGCAATTCCTGCAAAATAAAAGAACAACACACTATGAATAGGTAGACAAGGAAGCCAATAGCCATCTAGCTATATAATAATTGTCATAGCAGAACATATTGGAGAGATTACCTTGGCAGGCAATAGATGGTGATGAGGTTGAGCACCTTGGATGGTGGGCACCCTCCTTCAGCAGATTCACTAGTGCAGAACCGGGCTACAACACCGGTTCGTAAGGGCCTTTAGTGCTGGTTCCGCAACCGGCACTAAAGGGTGGGGACTAAAGCCCCCCCCCCCCCCCTTTAGTACCGGTTATGCACGAACCGCCGGTAAAGGTCCACCACGTGGCACGAGCCGGCGCCGGGGACGGGGAGACCTTTAGTACTGGTTGGTAACATCAAACGGTACTAAAAGGCTAGGGGGTTTTGGGTTCAGGGTTTCTTTTTCCTTTAATTTTGTGTTCTCCATTTAATTCTTTTTCGTTTGCTGGTATTTTACGATACTACATATTGTACATGTTATGCATATATATATAAATAGAATTTCGCGTAGAACCGATTATATATATATATCATCAAATGTCTCGCACCACCATATTCACACATACACATGCATGTACGTATATATATATATATACAATTTGGTATATACAATTTCTCCTACATGGAGGCATTACTGCGGTAGCGGGTAATGGAATTCTCCTCTAGGATCTATGACCTGGTCGAGCAAAAATCCCGCTATTTAGAAATATTATAACCGCACAACTTTCCAGCCCTCCTAGACCATTAGCATCCGTAGCCGTCTGATCATAACTCGAGGCGTTTTTTTGGCCGTCCGGTTGTCCCTCGGTCCCACATTCGCTCCCTTCTATCGCTACCAACGAGCGCTCACCTTTGCTGGGCCGCTGCTCTGGCGACATTTTTGGGCCTCTGGTATTAAACTGGGGCCTAATGACATGTATAGAAGTCACCTTTCTCTGTGCAGCTCGATAGGTACCGGATCTTCAAAAAATAAAAAACAAAACTCGATAGCTACCGAGTATGTTTCACGGTAGAGAGCCCATTACCCGGTTGCTGTGCAAGACCAGAACGACTCGCCGGTCGATGTCATAGCCTGTCGCTAGGTTACGTGCAGGCCGAAGAGGGCGATGTGGGCGCACAACGCCATCGTGCGGCTCGGGCCTTCCGGACCGCACGACGATCCAGAGAAAGGCGAAGCGACCGTGCGTTCGGTGAAGCAGACATGGGGATGAAATTCAGTCACGATTGAAGGAAGCAATCAATCGTCAGTTTCTGCAAGCATTCATCACGGCTGAATTGCGCCACTCGCCGGCGGCCATTAATACAGGTGTGCGTTTCTATTTTTCCAATCTGCATACAAGCGCATGTATATAATTCGTCACCGGAACCCTTCTTCCTCCTGCAGCAGAAGTTAAGCAGGCATTGTTCTCAGACGCGTTGCCCACCGCTGGCGTCTCCCTCCTGCTTGCCTCCTCCTGACCCAGCCGACTGTCACTCTCCTTCACCTACTCGATCCCGATGGCATCCGGGGCAGCGAGATCTGTGCGGCGGCGATGATTAGGGAAGTAGAAGGGGCAAGAACTGGACCACCATCCTCGCCCTGTGCCTGCGGCCAAGCACCGCGGAAACCGTCAGTCAGGAACAACAAGGTGCCATGGTTGTCTGCTACCTTTTCTTCACTGTGGTCTCTACTCTGTTGCCCAATACCTTGGTCACAACTGCTCAGTACACCCTTTAACTTCCTAGCTTAATTATTTAATTTCAGTTCGAGGTTGAGGCGTCGATGACTTGGAATAAGTGGACATGTTCTCTAACCTTCTCATGCAATATCTAGCAATTGCCACTTCAAACTTTGCCATGTAGAGTACCTTTTCCATCACGATGCATTTTGAGTACTCTCTCAAATTACAGTTCCCTAGGTGCACATCGGCCATACACTCCGGCCACTAGAAGTCTCCATGATTGATGCTCCCTGATATCTCTCTACCTGCATGCCATGGTGCAGAATTGCAATGTTTTGGAATCAGTATATGAAATTGGTTGAACTTTTGATTTGATTTGACTATCCATGCATATATAAGACTATAGTTGAGTAATTGGTATCCAACTATTCCATGTTCCAGTCGACCTAATACTATTTTTTTGTGTTGTCTGTAATCCTGAATTTTGATTCGAGATTATAAGAATACAACTTATGGAAGATTATGTGTCTCTTGTAATTTCTCACCACTATGAGGCTCCCTTAGGTTAGAGGTATTATTAAATAATAACATTGCTCCATAATGTGAGGTAAGTCAAAGAAAAAGTATTTTTCATGTATGTTTTGGAAAGTGCTGCCTCATTTGTTTAGCATCATGACATACAAGAAAAATACTTTTAAAGCTCGTCTTCAGGTTCACTACATGTACCAGATCTCCACATGGAAATACAGTTGGTGTGTTTTTGGTTTGGAAAGCAGATGCTATCTTTCTCTATGCTTTTACACTTCAGACATTGTAATTTTAATTGTTCAGATTATATTAAATGGATGCAATCAGATTCCATATTTGTGCTAGAGATGGATTTCTGGGCATGAACGAATGCTTATCTTCCTGGAAGAAAAAATTGCACCTGTTAGGAATATCAAGGTTCTTCCTGCTCTTCATGAGGTAGATGCATGCTTCCCACGTTTTGAAAACCTAAATGTACTATCACTAGCTGGATATATGATGCTCTTGCAAAAATTGGTTTGAATATTTTTCTGGGTATTTAATTTTCATGTTTTGTATCATAATTTATGTACAAAATTTAATATCAATTTATTGTCAAAATAGACGGGCGCGGCAATGCGCGCCTTCATTGATCTAGTTTCCTCTGCAATTGCTCGTACGCGATCCATTGGTAGGATCTTCTGTCGCACCTCATTGAACTGTTAAGAAGGAGATCAATATGCATGTATTAGTTGTGTGACTAGATATCGATAATGATGTAAAAACTGTGTATAGTGTTCTGGCAAACGTACCCATATCTGTCTATCAGATGTGCTCCTTTCGGACGTCATCATGCGAATGTTCTCGCAAACGTAGTATGCACATAAATCATTCTCCGGCTCCTGCTTCATGGCCTGTACGAGAATAGAGTTAAATCAGATAATAATTAATCAAGCCTGATAATTAATGTTACTGAAACTATAGAATTAAAAAGATTGCATGGTAGCTAGCTAGCTAGTACTACTTAATTAATTACCATGGGTCGATACCAATACATTTTTTCTCTGAACGGGCCTGGAACGTCTTCGATGAACTTTTGTCAAGCCCTGCCGGCCCGCCGGCAAAGAAAATGAATAAAGGAGTTATTAATTAGTTGATATCAGGACATATATATATATAATGAGATTTAAATTACCTGTTGACTATCCCCTTCACGATTGAGTACTCTTTAGGTTTTTTAGCAGTGAGTCCAGTACTTCAACTTTTCCTTCTTTAACTTTAATGTCTACCAAGATCCAGTGGAACCTGCATGCGCACTTTAATGTCTACCAAGATCCAGTGGTATCTAGCTGGTAACAAATACAAAATGTGTAGTACAAGACAGTGTGGACTCACTGGAAGTTGAAAGGAAGTAGTATATCTGCATTGGTATTGAGGCGCTTCAAGAACTCTAGCATGTTATTCTCTACTTCTTGTTTATAATGTTCATATGACCATGTCTCTTCATTAATGGTATTTGGGTCAATGAACCCAATGCCATGGCGTCCAACTTTTCTCATTTCGGACATCTTCATCCTGCATAATACCACAGAAAAGAATACAGTGAGGATAATTACAGGTAATGATCAATGAGAGCACTACAACTAGGTTGAGACTTAAATTACAGAAAGAAATCACTTACAGACAATAGCAACTGACGATAGATTTGTCGAGTGCGTCATAATTGAATAACTGAAACAGTTCTGTATACTCAATAGACAGAGCTAGCTTATGGAAGTAATCCTCTTCCTTGACTTTCACCATGAGGGACTGTAGATTGTGGGTCTTGCAAATTTCCATGTACCATTGCTGCAATTCATACATTCTCGTTGGGAGGTTCTTGACCTCCTCGGGCTTGACCAAAGGTTTGCCGCGGACATATTTCCGTTTTATTTCCTCGTCTCTAAGCGGAGACATGGGCTCGATCTCGAGGAATTGTCCAACAATCATACCGAGAATTTCAGCCTGCATTATATGCTCCTCGGTTATTACCAGATTGCCCAGCTGGGGAATGTTGACGGTTTGCCCACATATATATAGGGCGCCGGTACTCTTATGTGTTGTTGGCACAACAAGCGGGGGGATCGATTGTGTCGCCTGTTCTCCCAGCTGGGGAACAGTTTTCCCGCATTTTTTGCCAGCTGCTTGGCTCGATCTCGAGCTCGACTCCTTCTGTACTCGTGCTCGATGTGCCTTCCTGATTTGGCGCTCATAGTCTGAGTCAACAGGCTTGGGAGCTGGTGGTCTAGCCATACGAATAAAGTGGTCAATCATTTCCTCAGGCACTTTCTCCCTTGGCAGCGGTGTCGGTTTCGGTCCAAAATGGGCGTCCACTTGGGCCTTCACTATGGCTCTGTTTTGCTCCTCGGTCATGTCGTAAGGCCTATGAGGAAGAGGAGCGAGGCTTGGACCATATTTATATCGCTTGCCCCCGCCTGTACGTCCTGTACTACCTCGACTCGTAGCGCTACGCACCATAGCTGTGGCGGCTCCCTTCCCCGATTGCTGAGGCGGCGGAGACGGCTGACGTCGCTGAGTTGGAGCAGGAGGAGTGGCCTGACACTGTGCCGGACTTGAAGCAAGAGGAGTGGCCTCATGCAGTGTCGGACTTGAACCAGGAGGAGTGGCCTCACGCTGTGCCGGACTTGAAGCAGGAGGAGTGGCCTGCTGCTGTGCCAGACTTGGAGGAGGAGGAGTGGCCTCACATCGAGGAGGAGTCGGATGACGACGCGGTGTCGGTGGCCTTCGAAAGATGATGTAATCCTTTCTCCATAGGATGATACGATGTATGGCCTCTCCCAGTGTGTGCTCCTCGTGCTGTCCAGAAATGTCAAGCTCTAGCCCCCGAATATTGGTCCACCACCACATCAACCACGACACGAGCATAGCCGGCTGGAATTGGGTTGCAATGGAAGGTTGCTTCGGGGGGATTTGTATAAGCAATGGCGTCCGCCACCTTCATGAATATGTTCTTCATTTTGAAGTGTAGCTCACAGTTAGTGTTCTCCATGATGTCATCCACAGGGTATCTATCCAGCAGTGCGTCCCCGGGGCGGAACCAACGCTGCTTCTCGGCATGGATGGGACGGTGCTATCCAATGCTGGATCATCCACTAGCTGCTGCCGCTGCTGAGACCCCCTCCTGGCTAAGTGAGTCGATCTACTGCTGCTGCCGCTGGTATTTGAGTGCCAAGTCCGCGTGCGTTGATTCTAGGCCTTGAAGGCGTTCTGCTTCCTGCTTACTCTGCTCCTCCTCCATCTTCCTCTTCTTCTCCTCCTCCATCTTCCTTCTTACACGGGTCCTGTAGTCGATGTTCCATTCTGAAAAGCCCTCGTACCAGGGAATAACGCCCTTGCCTCGTGTTCTTCCCGGGTGTTCAGGATTCCCAGGGCGGGCGTAAGCTCGTCATTCTCTCTGTTGGGCGTGAACACCCCCGTTCGAGCATCTTCTATTCCTTGAAGTAACTTCTCTTCGGCTCCTTTTAGACTTGTCTTCTTGGAAACCAGGCCTGTCTTCGGGTCCAACGCCCCCCATGCACATAGAACCATGTTCTGCACCCGGGGGGCCAGCTCCTAGTAACTGGAGTGACCCCTGCATCCAGCATCTCTTCCTCAGACTTATCCCACTTAGGCATTGCCACCACGTAGCCACCTGGCCCCAGCCTATGGAACTGCGTTATTTTTGCCGCATTGGCCTTGTTTTTTCTCGACCGTTCCTTAGCTAATTCGGATTCGTTGAATTTCACGAAAGCGGGCCAGTGTTCTCTTTGCTTCTCCAGTGTTCCCTTGAATTCTGGAGTCTTCTTTTCTCCTTTGACGTAGTCGGCCCATACCATTTTCTTGTGGGTGTTGAATGCAATTGCCATCTTCCTAAGAGCAGCGTCCTTGACTTTCTGCACATCTGCATCAGTGAAATGATCTGGTAGGGTGAAATGTTCCATGAGAGATTCCCAAAGCGTATTTTTTTGCTCTGTCGTCGACCCAAGTAACATCTGGACGTTTATTTTTTGGATCTTTCCATTCTTGAATGGAGATCGGGAGTTGGTCCTTCACAAGAACTCCGCACTGACGAACGAACTTGTTCGCAATGTTCTTAGGCATGAGGGGTTCGCCATTAGCTTTGATGGAATCGATGTTGTACTTTACACCCTCCTTCAACTTTTTGCCCGGGCCTCGCTTTGTCCTGCGGTCTGTAGAAGCAGATTTGCTCGATCCGGAGGGCTGAAAGAAGAAAGATCGATTCGTTAATATATCTTCAAATAAAAAAAACATGTGATGATCACCAGATGTCTGCTTATATAAATATACCTCGCCGGTCTTTGTTATTTCGAGACCAACATTGTCTGCGTCATCATAATCATAATCATAGTTCATGACTTCATCCATTCGGTCGTCGAGATCGAATATCGTATCATCACCCTCCCCGGTATTGTTCAGATATTGGGAGCCGTCATCTGCTTCATTCAGATCATCTGGCCTGCGAGGGCTGCGTATGATCTCGAACAGGGCCTCTTCTCCCTCTCTGCCGGTATTGTTCGCCATAGCTTTTATTTAACTAATCCAGAAGAAATATAAAAAAATTTAGTATTCAAATTACAATGCATGGATGCAATCAATAAGGAAAAACTGAATCATAGTACATAATATGGATCATCTCGAATAATATATAATCTCGAATACATCGTCTCGAATAATATATAATCTCTAATAAATCGTCTCTAATAATATATATAATCTCAAATACATCGTCTCGAATATTATATATCGAATACATCACTGGCTAGGTAGCTAATAAAGATCGAATACTACAGAAGAATCTAGGCCACTCGCGGTTCCTAAGGCGCGGGCGGTGGACACCCGAAGAGAAGGAACCATCACAGGATCATATCTCCGGTCATCTGCCCAAACAACCTGACCGGTATTGGAGAACTTGACGTCCATAGCAGCCATGTAGCGACGGACGTGCTCGTCCTCCTCCCTGACACGGCGACGCACCACCTCCGGCGGGGTCGGCTCCCTGTGCACCGAATGTGGCCCACGCAAACACAACCAAAGGAGATCAGGGTCGACGACGGTACCCGGGGCCGGGTTCCTCACCAAGCGGCGCGCCCCTGAAGGTAGCACCTCCCAGTGCCAGCTCGGCGGAGCCCAGTCCCGGACATGGGTCCTGTGAAGCAGGACGTCGCCGCGAACGGGTCTACGGCGAGGATGCGGGCCGGGCATCGTCGACAACAAATACTATATGCCCATAAAAAGTAACATTTTTTAAATGATTGGATTGTGATAACTAAAATTCTATATGCAAATTCTAAATTTTCTATAACTAAAATTATAAGAAACTAAAAAAAAACATCGATCATCGTCTAACAATTTGACATTAATCTAATTCATCCAGCTAGAACTAACATTTCTAAAATGTCTAACATTTCTATATAACTAACATTTCTATAACTAAAAAACAGAAAAATTTCTAACATTTCTATAAATATTTCTATAACTAAAATACAGTAAAATTTCTAACATTTCCATAAATATTTCTATAACTAAAAAACATAAAAATACTAACAATTTTACAACTAATTAACAATGTGTGTGTGTGTGTGTGAAAATGCATGCATGGCGGCCGGGGAAGGGACCTCGCCGGCGACGGGGACGGCGACGGGCGGCGATGATGGGCGGCGACGACGGGGACGGGTGATACGTCTCCAACGTATCTATAATTTTTCATTGTTTCATGCTATATTATATTCTGTTTTGGACATTAATGGGCTTTATTATACACTTTTATATTATTTTTGGGACTAACCTATTAACCGGAGGCCCAGCCCAGAATTGCTGTTTTTTGCCTATTTCAGAGTTTCGCGGAAAAAGAATATCAAACGGAGTCCAAACGGAATGAAACCTTCGGGAACGTGATTGTCGGAACGAACGCGATCCGGAGGACTTGGACCCTATGTCGAGACATCAACTAGGAAGGCACGAGGTAGGGGGGCGCGCCTACCCCCCTGGGCACGCCATCCACCCTCGTGGGCCCCACGTTGCTCCACCGACGTACTTCTTGCTCCTATATATACCTCCGTACCCCCAAACTACCAGATACGGAGCCAAAAACCTAATTCCACCGCCGCAACCTTCTGTACCCGTGAGATCCCATCTTGGGGCCTTTTCCGGAGCTCCGCCGTAGGGCGCATCGATCATGGAGGGCTTCTACATCAACACCATAGCCTCTCCGATGATGTGTGAGTAGTTTACCTCAGACCTTTGGGTCCATAGTTATTAGCTGGATGGCTTCTTCTCTCTTTTTGGATCTCAATACAATGTTCTCCCCCTCTCTTGTGGAGATCTATTCGATGTAATCTTCTTTTGCGGTGTGTTTGTCGAGACCGATGAATTGTGGGTTTATGATCAAGTTTATCTATGGACAATATTTGAATCTTCTCTGAATTCTTTTATGTATGATTGGTTATCTTTGCAAATCTCTTCAAATTATCAGTTTGGTTTGGCCTACTAGATTGATCTTTCTTGCAATGGGAGAAGGGTTTAGCTTTGGGTTCAATCTTGCGGTGTCCTTTCCCAGTGATAGTAGGGGCAGCAAGGCACGTATTGTATTGTTGCCATCGAGGATAACGAGATGGGGTTTATATCATATTGCATGAGTTTATCCTCTTCATCATGTCATCTTGTTTAAAGCGTTACTCTGTTCTTATGAACTTAATACTCTAGATGCATGCTGGATAGCGGTCGATGTGTGGAGTAATAGTAGTAGATGCAGGCAGGAGTCGGTCTACTTGCCTCGGACGTGATGCCTCTATACATGATCATACCTAGATATTCTCATAACTATGCTCAATTCTATCAATTGCTCAACAGTAATTTGTTCCCCCACCGTAATACGTATGGTCTCGAGAGAAGCCTCTAGTGAAACCTATGGCCCCCGGGTTTATTTCCATCATATTAATCTTCCAACACTTTGCTATTTTTATTACCTTTTATTTTACTTTGCATCTTTATCATAAATATACCAAAAATATTATCTTATCATATCTATCAGATCTCACTCTCGTAAGTGACCGTGAAGGGATTGACAACCCCTTTATTGCGTTGGTTGCGAGGATTTATTTGTTTGTGTAGGTGCGAGGGACTCGTGCGTGGTCTCCTACTAGATTGATACCTTGGTTCTCAAAAACTGAGGGACATACTTACGCTACTTTGCTGCATCACCCTTTCCTCTTCAAGGGAAAACCAACGCAGTGCTCAAGAGGTAGCAAGAAGGATTTCTGGCGCCGTTGCCGGGGAGTCTACGCAAAAGTCAACATACCAAGTACCCATCACAAACCCTTATCTCCCGCATTACATTATTTGCCATTTGCCTCTCATTTTCCTCTCCCCCACTTCACCCTTGACGTTTTATTCGCCCTCTCTTTTCAGTTCGCCTCTTTTTCGCTCGCTCGTATGTTGGGTTGCTTGCTTGTCTCAATGGCCCTACCTAGATTTGGCGATCTTCACCTTAAAAGGTTAGAAGAGATCGAGAGCAACGTCAGGAGTTTTATGTCTTACAATTTGAGCATAATAATTTCTTTAGAAACGAGCTTAAGGAACAAAAAAGCTTTATGAGTTATATGAATAAAGAGCTCGATGATATGTCCAAAGAATTTGATGGTTTGAAATCTCAGGTTGCTCATCTTGAAAAGTTAATACCTGAAGTTTCGGATAAGCAGGCCACCTTAGTTAATAAGATGGCCGCTAAGCCGGATTTTTTTTGGAAAATAAAGATGAAGATCTAAAAGTTATTGATGTGTCCCCTATTAAATCTTTGTTTTGCAATATGAATCTTGATAATGATGGGGCTGAATATGAGCCACCTTTACCTAGAAGGCGTTCCAAAAATTCGGATTTTTTAGATCTTGATGCTAAAAATTGTAAAAGTGGGATTGAAGAGATCAAAACTTTAGATATTAATGAACCCATTATTTTGGATTTGAAAATTTTAATTATGATAATTGCTCTTTGATATATTTTATTTCCTTGTTGCAATCCGTGCTAAATTCTCCACATGCTTATTGTCAACATAAAGCTTTTACTAAACATATCGTTGATGCTTTGATGCAATCTTATGAAGAAAAACTTGAGTTGGAAGTTTCTATCCCTAGAAAACTTTATGATGAGTGGGAACCTACTATTAAAATTAAAATTAAAGATCATGAATGCTATTCTTTGTGTGATTTGGGTGCTATTGTTTCCATGATTCCAAAGACTTTGTGCGATTTGCTAGGTTTCCGTGATTTTGATGATTGCTCTTTAAACTTGCACCTAGCGGATTCCACCATTATGAAACCAGTGGGAAGAATTAATGATTTTCTTATTATTGCAAATAGGAATTATGTGCCTGTAGATTTTATTGTTCTCGATATAGGTTGCAATACTTCATGTCCTATTATCCTTGGTAGACCTTTCCTTAGAACGATTGGTGAAATTATTGATATGAAGGAAGGAAATATTAGATTCCAATTTCCGTTAAGGAAAGGCATGGAACACTTCCCTAGAAAGAAAATAAAATTACCTTATGAATCTATTATGAGAGCCACTTATGGATTGCCAACCAAAGATGGCAATACCAAGATCTATCCTTGTTATTATGCCTAGCTAGGGGCGTTAAATGATAGCGCTTGTTGGGAGGCAACCCAATTTTATTTTTAGTTTTTTGCTTTTTGCTTCTGTTTAGGAATAAATATTTGATCTAGCCTCTTGTTAGACGTGTTTTTATGTTTTAATTAGTGTTTGTGCCAAGTTTAACCTATAGGATCTTCTTGGATGATAGTTATTTGATCTTGCTGAAAATTGCAGAAACTTTCTGTTCACGAAAATAATTGTTAAAAATCACCAGAATGTGATAAAATATTGATTCCAATTGCTGCTGATCAATAAACAAATTTTCTAGGTCTTACTGTTTTGGCTGAATTTTTGGAGTTCCGGAAGTTTGCATTAGTTACAGATTACTACAGACTGTTCTGTTTTTGACAGATTCTGTTTTTTCGTGTGTTGTTTGCTTGTTTTGATGAACCTATGGCTAGTAAAATAGTTTATAAACCGTAGAGAAGTTGGAATCCAGTAGGTTTAACACCAATATAAATAAAGAATGTGTTCATTACAGTACCTTGAAGTGGTGTTTTGTTTTCTTTCGCTAACGGAGCTCACGAGATTTTCTGTTAAGTTTTGTGTTCTGAAGTTTTCAAGTTTTGGGTAAAAGATTTGATGGATTATGGAACAAGGATTGGAAAGAGCCTAAGCTTGGGGATGCCCATGGCACCCCAAGATAATCTAAGGACACCAAAAAGCCAAAGCTTGGGGATGCCCCAGAAGGCTTCCCCTCTTTCGTCTACTTCCATCAGTACTTTACTTGGAGCTATATTTTTATTCACCACATGGTATGTGTTTTGCTTGGAGCGCCTTGTATTATTTGAGTCTTTGCTTTTTAGTTTACCACAATCATCTTTGCTGCCTTTTGAGAGAGACACACTTGATTCGGAAATTATTAGAATACTCTATGTGCTTCACTTATATCTTTTGAGTTATATAGTTTTTGCTCTAGTGCTTCACTTATATCTTTTAGAGCACGGTGGTGATTTTGTTTTATAGGAACTATTGTTCTCTCATGCTTCACTTAGATTATGTTGAGAGTCCTACAAAACAGCATGGTAGTTTGCTTTGACAATGATAGGCATTCAAGATTAGTAAAAAAAATTCTTATGAGTGTGTTGAATATTATGAGAAGTTTGATACTAGATAATTGTTTTGAGATATGAAGATGGTGATATTAGACTCATGCTAGTTGAGTAGTTTTGAATTTGAGAAATACTTGTGTTAAAGTTTGTGATTCCCGTAGCATGCACGTATGGTGAACCGTTATGTGCTGAAGTCGGAGCATGATTTATTTATTGATTGTCTTCCTTATGAGTGGCGGTCGGGGACGAGCGATGGTCTTTTCCTACCAATCTATCCCCCTAGGAGCATGCGCATAATACTTTGCTTTGGTAACTTGTAGATTTTTGCAATAAGTATATCAGTTCTTTATGACTAATGTTGAGTCCATGGATTATACGCACTTTTCCTCCTTCCACCATTGCTAGCCTCTCTAATACCGCGCACGTTTCGCCGGTACCATACACCCACCATATACCTTCCTCAAAACAGCCACCATACCTACCTATCATGGCATTTCCATAGCCATTCCGAGATATATTGCCATGCAACTTACCACCGTTTCGTTTATTATGACACGCTCCATCATTGTCATATTGCTTCGCATGATCATGTAGTTGACATCGTATTTGTGGCAAAGCCACCGTTCATAATCCTTTCATACATGTCACTCTTGATTCATTGCATATCCCGGTACACCGCCGGAGGCATTCACATAGAGTCATACTTTGTTCTAAGTATTGAGTTGTAATTGTTGAGTTGTAAGTAAATAAAAGTGTTATGATCATCATTTTTTAGAGCATTGTCCCAAGTGAGGAAAGGATGATGGAGACTATGATTCCCCCACAAGTCGGGATGATACTCCGGACGAAAAAAAGAGGCCATAAAAATAGGCCCAAATAAAAAAATGAGAGAAAAAGAGAGAAGGGACAATGTTACTATCCTTTTACCACACTTGTGCTTGAAAGTAGCACCATGATCTTCATGATAGAAAGTCTCCTATGATGTCACTTTCATATACTAGTGGGAAATTTTTCATTATAGAACTTGGCTTGTATATTCCAATGATGGGCTTCCTCAAAATGCCCTAGGTCTTCGTGAGCAAGCGAGTTGGATGCACACCCACTTAGTTCCTTTGGTTGAGCTTTCATATACTTATAGCTCTAAGTGCATCCGTTGCATGGCAATCCCAACTCACTCACATTGATATCTATTAATGGGCATCTCCATAGCCCGTTGATACGCCTAGTTGATGTGAGACTATCTTCTCCTTTTTGGTCTTTTCCACAACCACCATTCTATTCCACATATAGTACTATGTCCAGGGCTCACGCTCATGTATTGCGTGAAGATTGAAAAAGTTTGAGAACACTAAAAGTATGAAACAATTGCTTGGATTTTCATCGGCGTTGTGCATGATTTAAATATTTTGTGTGGTGAAGATAGAGCATAGCCAGACTACATGATTTTGTAGGGATAACTTTCTTTGGCCATGTTATTTTGAGAAGACATAATTGCTTAGTTAGTATGCTTGAAGTATTATTATTTTTATGTCAATATTAAACTTTTGTCTTCAATCTTTCGGATCTGAATATTCATACCACAATTAAGAGAATTACATTGAAGTTATGCCAAGTAGCATTCCACATCAAAAATTCTGTTTTTATCATTTACCAACTCGAGGACGACCAGGAATTAAGCTTGGGCATGCTTGATACGTCTCCAACGTATCTATAATTTTTTATTGTTCCATGCTATATTATATTCTATTTTGGAAATTAATGGGCTTTATTATACACTTTTATATTATTTTTGGGACTAACCTATTAACCGGAGGCCCAGCCCAGAATTGCTGTTTTTTGCCGATTTCAGAGTTTTGCAGAAAAAGAATATCAAACGGAGTCCAAACGGAATGAAACCTTCGGGAACGTGATTTTCGGAACGAACATGATCCAAAGGACTTGGACCCTACGTCAAGACATCAACCAGGAAGGCACGAGGTAGGGGGCACGCCTACCCCCTTGGCACGCCCTCCACCCTCGTGGGCCCCACGTTGCTCCACCGACGTACTTCTTCCTCGTATATATACCTACGTACCCCCAAACTACCAGATACGGAGCCAAAAACCTAATTCCACCGCCGCAACCTTCTGTACCCGTGAGATCCCATCTTGGGGCCTTTTCCGGAGCTCCGCCGGAGGGGGCATCGATCACGGAGGGCTTCTACATCAACACCATAGCCTCTCCGATGATGTGTGAGTAGTTTACCTCAGACCTTCGAGTCCATAGTTATTCGCTGGATGGCTTCTTCTCTCTTTTTGGATCTCAATACAATGTTCTCCCCCTCTCTTGTGGAGATCTATTCGATGTAATCTTCTTTTGCGGTGTGTTTGTTGAGACCGATGAATTGTGGGTTTATGATCAAGTTTATCTATGAACAATATTTGAATCTTCTCTGAATTCTTTTATGTATGATTGGTTATTTTTGCAAGTCTCTTCGAATTATCAGTTTGGTTTGGCCTACTAGATTGATCTTTCTTGCAATGGGAGAAGTGCTTAGCTTTGGGTTCAATCTTGGAGTGTCCTTTCCCAGTGACAGCAAGGACAGCAAGGCACGTAGTGTATTGTTGCCATCGAGGATAACAAGATGGGGTTTATATCATATTGCATGAGTTTATCGCTCTACATCATGTCATCTTGCTTAAAGCGTTACTCTATTCTTATGAACTTAATACTCTAGATGCATGCTGGATAGCGGTCGATGTGTGGAGTAATAGTAGTAGATGCAGGCAGGAGTCGGTCTACTTGTCACGGACGTGATGCCTATATACATGATCATACCTAGATATTCTCATAACTATGCTCAATTCTATCAATTGCTCAACAGTAATTTGTTCACCCACCATAATACTTATGCTCTTGAGAGAAGCCACTAGTGAAACCTATGGCCCCCGGGTCTATTTTCCATCATATTAATCTTCCAACACTTAGTTATTTCTTTTGCCTTTTATTTTACTTTGCATCTTTATTTCTCTTTATCATAAAAATATCAAAAATATTATCTTATCATATCTATCAGATCTCACTCTCGTAAGTGACCGTTGAGGGATTGAAAACCCCTTTATCGCGTTGGTTGCGAGGTTCTTATTTGTTTGTGTAGGTGCGAGGGACTCGTGCGAGATCTCCTACTGGATTGATACCTTGGTTCTCAAAAACTGAGGGAAATACTTGCGCTACTTTACTGCATCACCATTTCCTCTTCAAGGGAAAACCAACGCAGTGCTCAAGAGGTAGCAAGGAGGATTTCCGGCGCCGTTGCCGGGGAGATTCGTGCCAAGTCAAGTCAAGTCAAGACATACCAAGTACCCATCACAAACTCTTATCCCTCGCATTACATTATTTGCCATTTGCCTCTCGTTTGCCTCTCCCCCACTTCACCCTTGCCGTTTTATTCGCCCTCTTTTCCGCTCGCCTTTCCTTAGCCATGTCGGAACCAAAAAGAGTTGGGGGTTCTCTCCCGAGCTTTAGTACTTTGGACGATCCTTCTATTCTATCTAAACTCATAAATAATGCTATGAAAAAACCTGCCGGAGTTGTCAATGAGAGTCCTAATAATTTTGATGAGGATGATTCCAGAATTTTTCGTTATTTACTCGATGAATCTTTGAAAGATGCTTGGGATAGACTATTAAGGTTCCGGGCTAACTATGTACCCCAATACCAAATTGAAATTTACTTGAAGAGCTTTTATGTTGCCCTACCTTCTTCGTTTAAGCATGTCTTAGGTTCTATATTTGAAGAAGGCTTTCTTGAAGGGGATGCCGTAGATACTTATGAAAAGATGAAAACCATATTTGGGCACCCCATGAACGAGAAAGTTGAATCTACATATCTTTTGCTCTCCTACCAAAACGAATCTATCAAAGAGATAAAACGTAGCCCAGATACAAATTTCCGCAACGTGCTTAATCTTTCTTCTACCATTAATAGCCACATGCTTTATCAAAATAGAAAGATTAATTCCATAGATAACAAGTTTGCTCTTTTCTTCCCTAAAACCAAAGATGGCAATACCTAGATCTATCCTTGCTTTTATGCCTAGCTAGGGGCGTTAAACGACAGCGCTTGTTGGGAGGCAATCCAGTTTTATTTTTTTGCTTTTTGCTTCTGTTTAGGAATAAATATTTGATCTAGCCTCTGGTTAGATTTGTTTTTATGTTTTAATTAGTGTTTGTGCCAAGTTAAACCTATAGGATGTTCTTGGATGATAATTATTTGATCTTGCTGTAAATTCCAGAAAATTTCTGTTCACGAAAACAATTGTTAAAAATCACCAGAACGTGATAAAAAACTGATTCCAATTGCAGAAGATCGATAAACAAATTTTCTAGGTCGTCGTATTTTGGTAGATTTTTTTGAGTTCCAGAAGTTTCTGTTAGTTGCAGATTACTACAGACTGTTCTATTTTTTGACAGATTCTGTTTTTCGTGTGTTGTTTGCTTATTTTGATGAATCTATGGCTAATAAAATAGTTTATAAACCATAGATAAATTGGAATACAGTAGGTTTAACACCAATATAAATAAATAATGAGTTTGTTACAGTACCTTGAAGTGGTGTTTTGTTTTCTTTCGCTAACGGAGCTCACAAGATTTTCTGCTAAGTTTTGTGTTGTGAAGTTTTCAAGTTTTGGGTTAAAGATTTGATGGATTAATGAACAAGGAGTGGCCAGAGCCTAAGCTTGGGGATGCCCATGGCACCCAAGATAATCTATGGACACCAAAAAACCAAAGCTTGGGGATGCCCCGGAAGGCATCCCCTCTTTCGTCTACTTCCATCGGTAAATTTACTTGGAGCTATATTTTTATTCACCACATGATATGTGTTTTGCTTGGAGCGCCTTGTATTATTTGAGTCTTTATTTGTTAGTTTGCCACAATCATCCTTGGTGTACACACCTGTTGAGGGAGACACACTTGATTCGGAATTTTGTTAGAATACTCTATGTGCTTCACTTATATCTTTTGACCTATATAGTTTTTGCTCTAGTGCTTCACTTATATCTTTTAGAGCACGGTGGTGGATATGTTTTATAGAAACTATTGTTCTCTCATGCTTCACTTATATTATTTTGAGAGTCCTACAAAACTGCATGGTAATTTGCTTAAATTGAGAAATTAGTCCTATAGTAATAGGCATCCAAGATTAGTAAAAATTATCTTATGAGTGTGTTGACGTTTGTGATTCCCGTAGCATGCACGTATGGTGAACCGTTATGTGATGAAGTCGGAGCATGATTTATTTATTGATTGTCTTCCTTATGAGTGGCAGTCGGGGACGAGCGATGGTCTTTTCCTACCAATCTATCCCCCTAGGAGCATGCGCGTAATACTTTGCTGTGATAAGTTGTAGATTTTTGCAATAAATATATGAGTTCTTTATGACTAATGCTGAGTCCATGGATTATACGCACTCTCTTCCGCCCACCATTGCTAGCCTCTCTAACACTGCGCACTTTTCGCCAGTATCATACACCCACCATATACCTTCCTCAAAACAGCCACCATACCTACCTATCATGGCATTTCCATAGCCATTCCGAGATATATTGCCATGCAACTTACCACCGTTCCGTTTACTATGACACGCTCCATCATTGTCATATTGCTTCGCATGATCATGTAGTTGACATCGTATTTGTGGCTAAGCCACCGTTCATAATTCCTTCATACATGACACTCTTGATACATTGCATATCCCGGTACACCGCCGGAGGCATTCACATAGAGTCATATTTTGTTCTAAGTATTGTAATTGTTGAGTTGTAAGTAAATAAAAGTGTGATGATCATCATTTTTAGAGCATTGTTCCAAGTGAGGAAAGGATGATGGAGACTATGATTCCCCCACAAGTCGGGATGAGACTCCGGACGAGAAAAAAAAAGAAAAAAAAGTGGCCATAAAAAAAGAGAAAAGGCCTAAATAAAAAAAGAGAGAAAAAGAGAGAAGGGACAATGTTACTATCCTTTTACCACACTTGTGCTTCAAAGTAGCACCATGATCTTCATGATAGAGAGTCTCCTATGATATCACTTTCATATACTAGTGGGAATTTTTCTTTAGAGAACTTGGCTTTTATATTCCAATGATGGGCTTCCTCAAAATGCCCTAGGTCTTCGTGAGCAAGCGAGTTGAATGCACACCTACTTAGTTTCTTTTGTTGAGCTTTCATATACTTATAGCTCTAGTGCATCCGTTGCATGGCAATCCCTACTCACTCAGATTGATATCTATTAATGGGCATCTCCATAGCCCGTTGATACGCCTAGTTGATGTGAGACTATCTTCTCCTTTTTTTTGTCTTCTCCACAACCACCATTCTATTCCACATATAGTGCTATATCCATGGCTCACGCTCATGTATTGCGTGAAGATTGAAAAAGTTTGAGAACACCAAAAGTATGAAACAATTGCTTGTCTTGTCACCGGGGTTGTGCATGATTTAAATACTTTGTGTGGTGAAGATAGAGCATAGCCAGACTATATGATTTTGTAGGGATAACTTTCTTTGGCCATGTTATTTTGAGAAGACATAATTGCTTAGTTAGTATGCTTGAAGTATTATTAATTTTTAGGTCAATATTAAACTTTCACCACAATTAAGAGAATTACATTGAAAATTATGCTAAGTAGCATTCCACATCAAAAATTCTGTATTTATCATTTACCTACTCGAGGACGAGCAGGAATTAAGCTTGGGGATGCTTGATACGTCTCCAAGGTATCTATTATTTTTGATTGTTCCATGCTATATTATATTCTGTTTTGGATGATAATGGGCTTTATTATACACTTTTATATTATTTTTGGGACTAACCTATTAACCGGAGGCCCAACCCAAATTGCTGTTTTTTGCCTATTTCAGTGTTTCGCAGAAAAAGAATATCAAACGGAGTCCAAACGGAATGAAACCTTCTGGAACGTGATTTTCGGAACAAACGTGATCCAGAGGACTTGGAGTCTACGTCAAGAAATCAACCAGGAAAGCACGAGGCAGGGGGGCGCGCCCTCCACACTCATGGGGCCCACGTTGCTCCACCGACGTACTTCTTCCTCCTATATATACCTACGTACCCCCAAACTATCAGATACCGAGCCAAAAACCTAATTCCACCGCCGCAACCTTCTGTACCCGTGAGATCCCATCTTGGGGCCTTTTCCGGCGCTCCGCCGGAGGGGGGCATTGATCACGGAGGGCTTCTAGATCAACACCATAGCCTCTCCGATGATGTCTGAGTAGTTTACCTCAGACCTTCGGGTCCATTCTTATTAGCTAGATGGCTTCTTCTCTCTCTTTGGATCTCAATACAAAGTTCTCCACGATTCTCGTGGAGATCTATTCGATGTAATCTTATTTGGCGGTGTGTTTGTTGAGACCGATGAATTGTGGGTTTATGATCAAGTTTATCTATGAACAATATTTGAATCTCTTCTGAATTCTTTTATGTATGATTGGTTATCTTTGCAAGTCTCTTCGAATTATCAGTTTGGTTTGGCCTACTAGATTGATCTTTCTTGCAATGGGAGAAGTGCTTAGCTTTGGGTTCAATCTTGCGGTGTCCTTTCCCAATGACAGCAGGGGCAGCAAGGCACGTATTGTATTGTTGCCATCGAGGATAACAAGATGGGGTTTATATCATATTGCATGAGTTTATCCCGCTACATCATGTCATCTTGCTTAAAGTGTTACTCTGTTCTTATGAACTTAATACTCTAGATGCATGCTGGATAGCGGTCGATGTGTGGAGTAATAGTAGTAGATGCAGGCAGGAGTCGGTCTACTTTTCACGGACGTGATGCCTATATACATGATCATACCTAGATATTCTCATAACTATGCTCAATTCTATCAATTGCTCAACAGTAATTTGTTCACCCACCGTAATACTTATGCTCTTGAGAGAAGCCACTAGTGAAACCTATGGCCCCCGGGTTTATTTTCCATCATATTAATCTTCCAACACTTAGTTATTTGTTTTGCCATTTATTTTACTTTGCATTTTTATTTCTCTTTATCATAAAAATACCAAAAATATTATCTCATCATATCTATCAGATCTCACTCTCGTAAGTGACCATTGAGGGATTGACAACCCCTTTATCGTGTTGGTTGTGAGGTTCTTATTTGTTTGTGTAGGTGCGAGGGACTTGTGCGTAATCTCCTACTGGATCGATACCTTGGTTCTCAAAAACTGAGGGAAATACTTATGCTACTTTACTGCATCACCCTTTCCTCTTCAAGGGAAAACCAATGCAGTCCTCAAGAGGTAGCAGCGCTCTCCATGACGAGGAGGGAGTAGTTCACCCTCGGGGCTGAGGGTATGTACCAGTAGCTATGTGTTTGATCTCTCTCTCTCTCTCGTGTTCTTTATTTGGCACGATCTTGATGTATCGCAAGCTTTGCTATTATAGTTGGATCTTATGATGTTTCTCCCCCTCTACTCTCTTGTAATGGATTGAGTTTTCCCTTTGAAGTTATCTTATCGGATTGAGTCTTTAAGGATTTGAGAACACTTGATGTATGTCTTGCATGTGCTTATCTATGGTGACAATGGGATATTCACGTGATCCACTTGATGTATGTTTTGTTGATCAACTTGCGGGTTCCGTGACCTCGTGAACTTATGCATAGGGGTTGGCACACGTTTTCGTCTTGACTCTCCGGTAGAAACTTTGGGGCACTCTTTGAAGTACTTTGTGTTGGTTGAATAGATGAATCTGAGATTGTGTGATGCATATCGTATAATCATACCCACGGATACTTGTGGTGACATTGGAGTATCTAGGTGACATTAGGGTTTTGGTTGATTTGTGTCTTAAGGTGTTATTCTAGTACGAACTCTATGATAGATCGAACGGAAAGAATAGCTTGTTATTTTACTACGGACTCTTGAATAGATCGATCAGAAAGGATAACTTTGAGGTGGTTTCGTACCCTACAATAATCTCTTCGTTTGTTCTCCAGTATTAGTGACTTTGGAGTGACTCTTTGTTGCATGTTGAGGGATAGCTATATGATCCAATTATGTTATTATTGTTGAGAGAACTTGCACTAGTGAAAGTATGAACCCTAGGCCTTGTTTCCTAGCATTGCAATACCGTTTACGCTCACTTTTATCGCTTGTTACCTTGCTGTTTTTTAAATTCAGATTACAAAAACCTATATCTACCATCCATATTGCGCTTGTATCACCATCTCTTCGCCGAAATAGTGCACCTATACAATTTACCATTGTATTGGGTGTGTTGGGGACACGAGAGACTCTTTGTTATTAGGTTGCAGGGTTGCTTGAGAGAGACCATCTTCATCCTACGCCTCCCACGGATTGATAAACCTTAGGTCACCCACTTGAGGGAAATTTGCTACTGTCCTACAAACCTCTGCACTTGGAGGCCCAACAACGTCTACAAGAAGAAGGTTGCGTAGTAGACATCAAGCAGTTTCTGGCGCCGTTGCCGGGGAGGTGAGTGCTTGAAGGTATATCTTTAGATCTTGCAATCGAATATTTTTGTTTCTTGTTTTAGCACTAGTTTAGTTTATAAGAGAAAACTACAAAAAAGGAATTGAGGGTACCTCATATGCTTCATCTTTTTAATATCTTTCATGAGAATAAGGATTCCGATAATTGTGCTCAATTGCTAGAGGAAGGATGCATTAGAATGTTTGGCACTAAATCTTTGAATGATGAGCATGATTGCAATGTTGTTAGTATGAACTCTTTGAATATCCATAGTACTAATGATGATTGCACTAGTCATGATGAAAATGTCTCTTATAAGCATGTCAACTTTTGTGGAATACATAGAGCTTGCAAGGACACACCAAATAGGGAAGATAGATTTTGCAAGAGGCATAAGATTTTGGAAACTAAATGGTTACAAGAAAGGCTAGATGATTGTGCTGAAAGATTCAATATTTATCGCCATCCTTGTGAACTTTGCAATGAACATGGTCATTTAAAGCTCCAATGCTATTTGTTTCATGATCAAATCGTGTCCAAAAATTGTGATAACTTGATTAACCTTGAGCATCATAAAGAGCTTAGTCTTCTTTTGGGGTATGTAGAAATGAAACGTATAACTGAGGGTATTCCAAAATTTAATCTTGATAGATTTCTTGATTTTGATCTAGAAGAAATTTTTATGTATTGTGCGGTGAATTGCATTGAAAATCCTTATATTGCCAATTACATAAAGAAAAGAAAGCAAATAGAAGATGAAGAGAATACTAATGAAAGGGAAGAGATTTCCCAATATCCTCCCATTATTTCTTATGATGAATCAGGTAACGAGGAGGATCCTTCTATTCAACCAATCTCATTAATAAGGAGCTCAAAAAAGAGGGTTAAACCCACACATGATGTGAAGAAGAAAAAGAAAAGACGGAGAAGCAAAGGTGAAAAGGTATCCCTCCCAAATGATGTTGCTCCCATTACTCATTGTGATGATGATAATTGCTATACTATTGGTGCTATCCATACTATTAATGATGAGAGTGATTATGCTTATGATATGAAAATACCCAAGCTTGGGGATGCTATGTTTGATGAGAATGACATGTTTGAGAATATATTTGCTGCAATTAATTTTTGTCCCAAGCTTGGGGATGCTATGTTTTATGAAGATGATATGTTTAGCCTCCCAAGTTTTGATGAGCAAATTTATTATGATGATAGAATGCCTCCTATTTATGATGGTTATATTGATGAAAGTGGATTTGGAGAGGTCATGACTTTATTTAGTAATGATTCCACTATCTTGGAAGAGGTTTCAATCGATTATGATGAGAACAAAGTTGCTACTTATGATGATTATTGTGATGACGCTTATGCTATAAAAGTAGTGATGAATATATTTATAAAAAAATTCATGATTATGATTACCTTCTTCTGAACATTCTTATGATACTCCCACTATTCCGATTGAGAAGAATTTTACTTATGTGGAGAGTAGTAAATTTCTATGCTTGTAGATCATGAAAAGAACGCTTTAGGTGCTGTTTATATTGTTGAATTCATTAATGATGCTACTGAAAATTATTATGAGGGAGGAATATATTCTTGTAGGAATTTAAATAATATCAAGTTTCCTCTCTATGTGCTTAAAGTTTTGAAGTTATGCTTGTTTTGCCTTCCTATGCTAGTTGATTATTGTTCCCATAAATTGTTTGATCACAAAATCCCTATGCATAGGAAGTGGGTTAGACTTAAATGTTCTAGTCATATTCTTCATGATGCTCTCTTTATGTTTCAATTCTTATCTTTTATGTGAGCATCATTGAAATCATCATGCCTAGCTAGGGGCGTTAAACGTTAGCGCTTGTTGGGAGGCAACCCAATTTTATTTTAGTTCTTTGCCTTTTGCTTATGTTTAGTAATAAATAATCTATCTAGCCTCTGGTTAGATGTGGTTTTATGTTTTAATTAGTGTTTGTGCCAAGTAGAACCTTTGGGAAGACTTGGGTGAAGTCTTTATGATCATGCTGTAAAAAACAGAAACTTTAGCGCTCACGAGATTAGCTGGCATTTTTTAATGGAGAGTGCTCTTAGGTTGATTCTTTTTGCATATCATTAATTGACAAATTCCTAAGGTCCACCAATTTATTTCAGAATTTTTGGTGTTCGAGAAGTATACGTTTGATACAGATTACTACAGACTGTTCTGTTTTTGACAGATTCTGTTTTCTATGTGTTGTTTGCTTATTTTGATTAGTCTATGAGTAGTATCGGAGTGTATGAACCATAGAGAAGTTAGAATACAGTAGATATAACACCAATATGAATTTATAATGAGTTCACAACAGTACCTAAGTGGTGGTTTTATTTCCTTATACTAACGGAGCTTACGAGTTTTCTGTTGAGTTTTGTGTTGTGAAGTTTTCAAGTTTTGGGTAAAGATTCGATGGACTATGGAATAAGGAGTGGCAAGAGCCTAAGATTGGGGATGCCCAAGGCACCCCCAAGGCAATATTCAAGGACGACAAAGAGCCTAAGCTTGGGGATGCTCCGGAAGGCATCCCCTCTTTCGTCTTCGTTCATCGGTAACTTTACTTGGAGCTATATTTTTATTCACCACATGATATGTGTTTTGCTTGGAGCATCATTTTATTTTGTTAGTATTTGCTTGCTGTTTTCTAGCACAATGTTTTCAATATTTTATTTCAATAAAAGTGGCATTCATAGCCTTTACTATGTTGCTGTTTGAAAACAGAAAGTTTACCGCTGTTGCAAAAATTCCCTAGAAAAGTCAGAATGTGATAAAATGTTGCAACCTTTTGCATAATAAGATTTTATAAATTTACTACAGTGGGAATTTTCTTTCATAATTTTTGGAGCTAGGGAAGTATGGATCTTGCTGCATTCTTCACAGACTGTCCTGTTTAGGCAGATTGCTGTTATGTTTGCATTGTTTGCATATGTTTGCTTGTTTAATGATTCTATTTGAGGACAGGACTATTAAATATGCAGAGGCATTTAGTATGCAATGTTGAATAATAATTTTAGTGATTTGCTACAGTAGAGTATGATAAGGTTTTTTGCATTGGTTTATACTAACTTATCTCACGAGTCCTTGTTGAGTTTTGTGTGGATGAAGCTTTTGAGATTTAGGGAGACCGTGATATGAGAGGAATTAAGGAGACACAAAGGCTCAAGCTTGGGGATGCCCAAGGCTTCCCAAGATAATATTTCAAGAAGTCTCAAGCGTCTAAGCTTGGGGATGCCCCGGTTGGTATCCCACCTTTCTTCTTCAACAACTATCGGTTTGTTTCGGTTGATCCTAAGTTTTTGCTTCTTCACGTGATGTTTGCTATCCTTGAAATGTCGTTTTATTTTGTTTTGCTTGCTGTATGAATAATATCCCAAGATCTGAAATTCTTAAAAAAGAGAGAGTCTTCACATAGCTACATAATTATTTATCTACTCATTGATCTTCACTTATATCCTTTTGGAGTAGTTTGTCATTTACTCGTGTGCTTCACTTATATCCTATGAGTAAATAGTTGAATGATTTGAATATCACAAATCTGAAATTATATATGTTTCATATGCTTATCCCATGGGGAGTAATGACTTCACGTATAAGAAGTAGAGGTGGTAAATTTATTGAAGGTTAGCAAACATTGTATTGGAAACTTGAACAATTCATGAAAGAATATTGAGGGAAGAGAGATTTCACATATAAATATACTATCTTGGACATCTTTTGTAATTGTGAGCACTCATTAAAATATGACATGCTAAAAGGTTGATGTTGGACAAGGAAGACAACGTAATGGGTTATGTTTTCTTATATCCGAAATAAAGTATATGGTCACGGATCATCCAACATGTTGAGCTTGCCTTTCCCCCTCATGCTAGCCAAATTCTTTGCACCAAGTAGAGATACCGCTTGTCCTTCCAAACATCCCTTAAACCAGTATTGTCATGAGAGTCCACCATACCTACCTATGGATTGAGTAAGATCCTTCAAGTAAGTTGTCATCGGTGGATGCAATAAAAATTGCTCTCTAAATATGTATGATCTATTAGTGTGGAGAAAATAAGCTTTATACGATCTTGTGATGTGGAAGCAATAAAAGCGACGGACTGCATAATAAAGGTCCCTATCACAAGTGGCAATATAAAGTGATGTTCTTTCGCATTATGATTTTGTGCATCCAACCATAAAAGCGCATGACAACCACTGCTTCCCCCTGCAAAGGGCCTATCTTTTATTCTTGTCTTATACCTTATGCAAGTGTCATTGTGATCTTCACCTTTCCTTTTTACATTTTATCCTTTGGCAAGCACATTGTGTTGGAAAGATCCTGATATATATATCCAATTGGATGTAAAGCATCATGAACTATTATTGTTGACATTACCCTTGAGGTAAAAGGTTGGGAGGCGAATCTATAAGCCCCTATCACTACAGGAATCAAGTAATTTTGCCGTCTGTGGATCATAGACGGCAAAGACCTAAATCCAGACGGCAAAGATTTTGCCGTCAGAAAGCAGATGGCAAACTCAGACGGCAAAGATAAGTCGGCAAAGAGAACTTTGGCGTCAGCATTTTATAGGATAGACGGCAAAATCTTTACCGTCAGCTAAACTGACACTTTGCCGTCTACGTTTTATCGGCCAGAAGGCATAGTTTACATTGTTGCCGTGAACCGAATTGCGTTTTTGCCGTCAACCCAACCAAGTTACTGACGGCAAATCTGTTTTTTTATTTATTTATTTTTTAAACTCGTTCCTGCCCGAGGCTGCTGCGCTGTCCGTCCTCGCCCGTCCTTTCCAGGCCACGCGCGCGCCCGCCACCCTGCAACGTTGTGCCTGCCGCCTTGCTAGGCCGAGCCTGCTGCCCTGCTAGCGTTCCGGTCGTACCGCCGCTGATAGCCTCCACGCCCGCCCTACTTCGCCCCCGCCGCCGCCGACTGCACCTGCTTTTCGTCGGTGAGTCGTGTCATTTCGACTCGTGGTGCCCCCATCGTCGTGGTCGCCATGGTCGATGTTGAGGCGGAAAGAGAGACTCCTAGATATTGCGGTGGTGGTGCCGCGCGTACTGTTGGCGCACGCGACCCACAGGTGTGGATGTGACGCCCCCGATTTGACCGTACACTAATCATGCACGCAAATGTGTACGACCAAGATCAGGGACTCACGGGAAGATATCACAACACAACTCTAAAACATAAATAAGTCATACAAGCATCATAATACAAGCCAGGGGCCTCGAGGGCTCGAATACAAGTGCTCGATCACAGACGAGTCAGCGGAAGCAACAATATCTGAGTACAGACATAAGTTAAACAAGTTTGCCTTAAGAAGGCTAGCACAAACTGGGATACAGATCGAACGAGGCGCAGGCCTCCTGCCTGGGATCCTCCTAACTACTCCTGGTCGTCGTCAGCGGGCTGCACGTAGTAGTAGGCACCTCCAGTGTCGTAGGTGTCGTCGTCGACGGTGGCGTCTGGCTCCTGGACTCCAGCATCTGGTTGCGACAACCAGATAGAAAGGAAAGGGGGAAAAGAGGGAGAGAAGCAACCGTGAGTACTCATCCAAAGTACTCGCAAGCAAGGAGCTACACTACATATGCATGGGTATATGTGTAAAGGGGCATATCAGTGGACTGAACTGCAGAATGCCAGAATAAAAGGGGGATAGCTAGTCCTGTCGAAGACTACGCTTCTGGCATCTCCATCTTGCAGCATGTAGAAGAGAGTAGATTGAAGTCCTCCAAGTAGCATCGCATAGCATAATCCTACCCGGCGATCCCCTCCTCGTCGCCCTGTTAGAGAGCGATCACCGGGTTGTATCTGGCACTTGGAAGGGTGTATTTTATTCAGTATCCAGTTCTAGTTGTCATAAGGTCAAGGTACAACTCCGGGTCGTCCTTTTACCGAGGGACACGGCTATTCGAATAGATAAACTTCCCTGCAGGGGTGCACCACATAACCCAACACGCTCGATCCCATTTGGCCGGACACACTTTCCTGGGTCATGCCCGGCCTCGTAAGATCAACGCGTCGCAGCCCCACCTAAGCACAACAGAGCGGTCAGCACGCCGGTCTAACCCTATGCGCGCAGGGGTCTGGGCCCATCGCCCTATGCACACCTGCACGTTGCGTACGCGGCCGGAAGCAGACCTAGCCTAGTGGCGTTCCAGTCCAATCCGGCGCGCGCCACTCAGTCGCTGACGTCAAGAAGGCTTCGGCTGATACCACGACGCCGGGATACCCATAACTACTCCCGCGTAGATGGTTAGTGCGTATAGACCAAATGGCCAGACTCAGATCAAATACCAAGATCTCGTTAAGCGTGTTAAGTATCCGCGAACGCCGACCAGGGCCAGGCCCACCTCTCACCTAGGCGGTCTCAACCTGCCCTGTCGCTCCGCCACAAAGATCCACTTGCGGGTACTCCTACGAGCCGACCCGACTTTAGTCATCACATGTGTCATGTATATAGTATATAAGTATATACCCGTGATCACCGCCCAGGTGATCACGGCCCGATAGTATAGCACAGCAGACGGACAAGAATGTAGGGCCACTGATGGAAACTAGCATCCTATACTAAGCATGTAGGATTGCAGGTAAAGGTATCAACAGTAGTAGCAAGGATAGGCTATGCATCAGGATAGGATATCGAAAAGCAGTAACATGCTACACTACTCTAATGCAAGCAGTATAGAGAAGAATAGGCGATATCTGGTGATCAAGGGGGGGGGCTTGCCTGGTTGCTCTGGCAAGTAGGAGGGGTCGTCAACTCCGTAGTCGAACTGGGCAGCAGCAGTGTCGGTCTCGTAGTCTACCGGAGAGAAGAGGGGGAAGAAACAGTAAATACAATGCAAACATAAGCATGACGATGCGTGACATGACAATGAGCGGTGCTAGGTGTGCCTAACGCGACAGTAGGTGGTACCGGTGAAGGGGGGAACATCCGGGAGTATTCCCGATGTTTCGCGTTTTCGGACAGACGGACCGGAGGGGGAAAGTTGCTAGTTCGATAGGTTAGGGAGGTGTGGTGGACGAACGGACTGCGTATTCGGATTCGTCTCGTCGTTCTGAGCAACTTTCATGTAGAAAACATTTTCATCCGAGTTACGGTTTAAAAGATATGAATTTTCAAAGTTTATTTGAATTTCTGGAATTATTTAATTAACAGAAAATGATATGACGTCAGCATGACGTATGAGTGACGTCAGCAGGTCAACAGTCCGGCTGACTGGTCAAACTGACACGGGACCCACCTGTCATAGACAGTGGGTTAACAGAGTTAAACTAATCTAATTTAGTTAGTAAAACTACTGGCCCACCTGTCAGTGACTGATTAGTTAATTAATTAGTTTTATTTATAAAAACATTTTTTTTGTTAATTATGCGGCGGGGCCCGCATGTCAGTGGCGGGGCCTGCCCAGTCAGCACGTTGACTGGGTTGACCCAGTCAGCACGTTGACTGGGTGGACCCAGTCAACGGGGCCTGCGGGGCCCGCTGGCAGTGACCCAGGGGTGGCCCCAGGTGTGCCAGCTCAGCAGGCCGGCGGTTGAACGCCGGCGAGCACGAAAACGCGGCGGAGGGCGCTCGGCCCCGTCGGGATTCGTCTACAGGGGGCCTACACGGGCGCGGGTGGGTGCGTTCGAACGGGGAGAGCCCGCCGCGTCGCGTGGTGAGACCGGCCGGAGCTGGAGCTGCCGGAAACGGCGCCGGCGACGAGCAAAAGCGGCGCCGGAGTTCGGGCTGGAGCGGGTGCGGCGTTAGAGCGCGCGAGCGGCCAAACTAACCAGCTAGGGGGTGCTGCATGATGCGGTCAAGCTAACGGGCATACGCCCATGACCAATTGGTCACCGGAGACCCGCCGGCGACGAGCTCCGCGGCGCTGCGTTCGGGCGCGCGTGGGGAAGCAGCTAGGGGGCGCGCGAGAGCGAAAGGACAGGGGAGGAGGGGGAGAAGCTCACCGCGCGGCACACGGAGGCCGGTGAGAGGCTTAGGAGCAGCAGGTCGGCCGGGGAAGAAGGGGTCGCCGGCGACCGAAGTTGAAGACGAGCTCGGTGTGCTCGTTGTAGGGGCTCCGGTCTCCAACGGGCTGCACCAGACGAAGCAGCGGGCGACGGCGGTCCTTGGAGACACCGTGGGGCGGCGAGGTGGGCACGGTGGCCGTGTGAACGACGGAGAACGGCGGCGACCGCGTCGGGCGTGGGGAAGGAAGGAGCGGCGCGGATCTGGGGGGGAAGAGAGAGGCGCAGAGGCCGAGAGGTGAGCGGGGGCGAGTGGGAGAGGGCCCGAGGAGGCGGGGGGCGCTGGCGTCCTTATCCTCCCCGTCGCCGGCGAGGGGGTGCGGCGGGGACGGCCCCTGTTCCGACCCCGGTCGGGGGAACAGGGAAGGGGGCGAGTGGGAGAGTGGGCTGGCCGGCTGGGCCGGGGGTCGGCCCAGTTGGGCCAGGGGTCCAGTGGGGGGGGGCCTTCTCTCTCTTTTTCTTTTTTTCTTTGTCTGTTCTGTTCTTTGTATTTTCTTTTATTTGTTTATTTTCTTTTCTGTTTTATTTCATTTAAAAGTATTTAGGCATTTTATAAAAATGTTTTCTCCACAATAATTACCAGTGTATATTTGGCACCCCGAACATTTTTGTTTAAATTTTTGAAAACTTTTATTTTCCACTTTAATTTAATTGAAGTTTGAATTAGGAGTTTGAAAAGAAATGTGATTCAAATGTGATCAAGCCCTGTTTAGCAACATGATTAGCTTAATCACAGAGAGTTACTGTAGCATGATTCTCGGGGTGTTACAAATCTCCTCCACTACAAGAAATCTCGTCCCGAGATTTAGGAGGTAGAAGGAAACAGTGCGGGGTATTCTTCGCGCAGACGATCCTCTCGTTCCCAAGTGGCCTCATCTTCAGAATGGTGCGACCACTGGACTTTGAGAAACTTGATCGCCTTCTGACGTGTGCGGCGTTCAGCTTGGTCGAGAATGCGGACCGGATGCTCCTTATAGGAGAGGTCTTGCTGCAATTCGAGCACTTCATGATCCACAGCTCGGATTGGGTCCTTGAAGCAACGGCGGAGCTGTGACACATGGAACACATCGTGAACCTGAGAAAGGTTCGGCGGTAGCTCCAGTTGGTATGCCACTTTTCCACGCCTTTCGAGAATAGTGAATGGGCCAATATAGCGAGGAGCTAGTTTGCCCTTGATCCCGAAGCGGTGAGCACCCTTCATAGGTGTGACTCGAAGATAAGCCTTTTCGCCAGGTTGATAGACCATGTCTTTATGATGACGGTCATACTGACTCTTCTGACGTGACTGAGCAGTCTTGAGATTCTCGCGAATAATGCGGACTTGTTCTTCGGCATCTTGGATAATATCCGGACCGAAGAGTGGACGTTCCCCAGTTTCTGACCAGTTCAGAGGGGTTCGGCACTTTCGTCCATATAACACTTCGAAGGGGGCCATCTTCAGACTAGCTTGATAGCTATTATTATAAGAGAACTCAGCATACGGGAGAGATTCCTCCCATTTCTTGCCGAAGGAAATAACGCAAGCTCGAAGCATGTCTTCGAGAACTTGGTTGACGCGTTCAACTTGCCCTTGCGATTGAGGATGAAACGCAGTACTGAATGACAGATGAGTTCCCATAGCTTCTTGGAAACTTGCCCAGAATCTTGAAGTGAATAAGCTGCCACGGTCTGAGCTGATAACCAATGGAATACCGTGGAGTGAAACAATCCTGGACATATAGAGCGTTGCCAACTGGCTAGCAGTGATCGTTTCTTTGACTGCCAGGAAATGTGCAACTTTGGAAAGCCGGTCAATGACGACAAGAATAGCATCATTACCTTTCTGTGATTTGGGAAATCCAGTGACGAAGTCCATCTCAACATGGTCCCATTTCCATTCAGGAATAGAGATAGGTTGCAGAGTTCCAGCAGGCCTTTGATGTTCTGCTTTGATACGACGGCAAACGTCACACTCAGCAACATAACGAGCAATGTCTTGCTTCATATTAGACCACCAGAATCTCTGACGGATGTCTTGGTACATCTTTGTACTACCAGGATGGATACATAGAGGCGTATCATGAGCTTCTTTCATAACTTCCTGTGTCATATCCAGGTTTTTCTCTGCACATGGCACCACTAGGCGGCCCTTGAAGTATAGGGTGCCATCTTCAGCAATGGTGAAGAATGAGGGCTTTCCTTCTGCGAGGTAGCGCTTAATCTTGTGGGCTTCAGAGTCATACTTCTGTAGCCTTTTGATGCTGTCCTCGAGATCTGGTTTAGCAACTAGGGTATTGAGGGAACCCTGGGTAACAACGTGGAGGTTCACCTTGCCAAACTCCTTAGGAGGGGGAGCGAGTGCACCCGGAGGAACAATATGGAGGTTCAGCTTCCTGAATTCTTCAACAAGCGAGGGCTGAACTTTGTGAACCTGGAGGTGGTTGCAGTAAGACTTGCGGCTCAAGGCATCAGCCATTACATTAGCCTTGCCTGGCGTATAGGAAATACCCAAGTCAAAGTCTGCAACAAGCTCCATCCATCTCTGTTGACGGAGGTTCAGATCTGGCTGAGTAAACAGATACTTCAGACTTTGGTGGTCAGTGAAGATCTCGCAACGATTACCGAGAAGGTAATGTCGCCACTGCTTCAGCGCATGAATGACAGCAGCAAGTTCGAGGTCGTGAACTGGGTAGTTCTCTTCGTGAGGGCGCAATTGCCGAGAGGCATAAGCAATCACTTTGCGGTCTTGCATTAGGACACAGCCTAATCCTTGACGGGAAGCGTCGCAGTAAATGACGAAGTCCTTCTTAGTATCAGGTGGAGCTAGAACTGGGGCAGAAGTCAACTTGTCTTTGAGTGCCTGGAAACTTTCCTGACATTTGTCTGTCCATTGGAACTTGACACCCTTATGCAACAGGTTAGTCAGAGGCCTGGCGATCTTAGAGAAGTTCTCGACGAATCGACGGCAATAGCTGGCGAGACCGAGAAAACTTCTGACTTGCTTAACGTTCTTGGGAGGAGTCCAATCAAGAATAGCCTGAACTCGCTCAGGGTTGACGGCAATACCATCCTTAGAGATGACATGCCCAAGATAGGTTACTTCCGGTAGCCAGAATTCACATTTGGAGAACTTGGCATATAGTTGATGCTCTCGTAGCTTTTCCAGCACAAGTCGAAGATGTTCAGCATGTTCTTCTTCGTTCTTGGAAAATACCAGGATATCATCCAGATAAACCACGACGAACTTGTCGAGGTAATCCATGAATATATAGTTCATCAGACGAGAGAAGGTGGCTGGAGCATTGGTTAAACCGAAAGACATGACGGTGTACTCGTATGAACCATAGCGAGTCACGAAGGCGGTCTTTGGGATATCCTCTTCGCGAACACGGATCTGGTGGTAGCCCAACCTCAAGTCGAGCTTAGAGAACACTGACGAACCCGCCAGTTGATCATACAGATCATTGATCCGAGGAAGAGGGTATTTATTCTGAATGGTAGCTTGGTTTATAGGACGGTAGTCTTGAACTAACCGGTTTGTCCCATCCTTCTTCTTGACAAAGAGAGAAGGTGCTCCCCAAGGAGAGCAACTTGGGCGAATGAATCCTTTGCGAAGAGATTTGTCGATTTCCTCCTTAAGCTCAAGGAGTTCATGCGGCGGCATTTTGTAGGGTCGCTTGGCTATAGGAGTGGTGCCTGGTTTCAAGTCGATGATGAATTCGACAGCTCTAGCAGGGGGAATCCCTGGAAGTTCTTCAGGGAAGACGTCGAGGAATTCACGCACGACGGGAATGTTTTCAATGCCCTCGAGTGGTGCAGCGTTCAATGCATTCAATGCATAGAGCCTTGCCTCGGCATTTTGCACCAGATGAGCTTGGTAAGCAACTATTTCATCTGAAGGGTGTAGCAGATGGACGGTTTTAGTGGCGCAAACTATAGAAGCAGTATGCGCTTTCAACCAATCCATACCCAAAATGAGGTCGATGTTAGACGACTTCAGGATAATGGGAGAGGCATAGAATTCCAGCCCTTCGATTTCCACGGGGACATCGATGCCAACCAAGGAGGTTTGACACTGTCCCACGGGGGTTTTGACCAGTACCGAAGTGTTCATCTCCTCACATTTAACGTCGTGCTTGTATGCAAAATCTTCTGACATGAATGAATGCGATGCACCTGTATCAAATAAAACGGATGCTGGTACTGAATTTACGAGGAGTGTACCCATCACAGTAGCAGGCTGGTCTTGAGCTTCGTTGAGATCAACGTGGTTGGCATGAGCACGACCATAAGACTTAGCATTGTTGTTGCGGGGCTGATTGTTACCACGGCCAGTTGCTGGAAGGGCCAGTTGATTCTGGTTCTGGTTGCATTCTCTAGCACGGTGTCCTGGTTGACCACACCTGAAGCACAAGCCATTATTCGGAGTGGGAACAGGAGCTTGGGATGGTGGAGCTGGAAGTCTTGACTGCCTAGATGGTGGTGGAGGCAGACGAGGTGCAGCATAGGTCTGCCTTGGGGCAGATGCATTTGGACGGTACATGCTGTTCGGGATCCATATCTTACGCTTCTGTGCGGGCGAGCCCGAAGATGAGCCCGTGTCACGGTTGCGCCTGTGAGAGCTCTGGTATTCCTGCAGACCAGTTTCGACATTGATGGCCTTGTTCACCAAGGTGGCGAAATCAGCAAAGTCATGCACTAGAAGTGCGAGCTTGATGTCAGCTTGAAGGCCATCACGGAACTTCTCCTGTCTGCGTGCATCAGTTGCAATGTCTTCTTCAGCATAGCGGGACAAGTCCAGAAACTCCCGCTGATAAGCTTCAACAGTTTTGTTGCCTTGGGTGAGGTTGCGGAACTCACGCTTCTTCCGGTCCATGACTCCCTGAGGAATGAAGCGGGCACGGAAAGCAGCTTGGAAGTCTGGCCAGGTGATGATTGTTCCAGCTGGCAGAGTACGCCTGTGGCTGTCCCACCATTGAGCTGCGGGTCCCTTCAGAAGAAGGAAGCAAAGTGACATAGCTGGCAGGGGCTACATCGGCAGACTCCATCTCATAGGTGATGTCACGGAGCCAGTCATCAGCATCCAGAGGCTGAGTTGAGCTGCGGTAGATGGTTGGGTTGAGGCGTATGAAATCTTGAAGAGTCACTTGGGCTGGCTGCTGGTTCATATTGGGGCGAGGAAACTGAGCCATCATATTTTCCATGAACTGGCGGTTCAGTTCAAACTGTTGGATCATACCAGCCATGTACTCAGGTGGTGGTGGGGCATCGCCACCACGACCACGACCACCTGGTCTAACCATCCTGCTAATATATAACAGGGGTAGTTCAGCATTGAGAAATATTGCAAAGACAAGAATCATTCATGATGAAACATGCATAATGAAAGGAGCACGATAGCTACTACATAGTAGTCGGCATAACTTACAAAAGGGGTCATGCATAGAGTTCAGTACACAGAGTTCAGTACATAGACTAAAACATCATAGGCGGCACACAGGCTCGCGGCGAATGCATCTAACACTACAAGCAAGCCTACATCAGTCCCAAGAGGTACTGTGGAGGTAATCGTAGCCCGACAGCTGGTAGTGAGGCAACGGATAGCCCTCCACGTCAGCAGACTGGGGGCCGCGGATACTCAGGTGTAGAGCCCGACGCTCAGGTGGCAGAAGAGGACCAAGTGCGGGAGAGTAGCCTCCCACCTCTGGCCAACCGACACCGTGGGGCATCACGGTCCTGGCTGGGTAGATCGCAGTACGCGGTACCTGTCCAGATCGGACAAAGGGGTGCAGCAGCGTCAGAGCACGGTAAAGGTGCTGACGGGTGGTGTACATCTCGTGGCGAAGAGCTCGGTTAGCTCGATCCAGCCCATCAGCATGCAGAACCAGGTGCTGATGGTAGAAGGGCTCTCGGGTGACAGTGGAGTAGGCAGCAGTATAGTATCCCTCCGCACCAACATCAGATGCGATAGCAATGTGCCTGAAAGGGGAGGTGTCCAACTCCCGATACTCTCCACGAAGACGTGTCAGAGCAGCATAGGCAGCATCGTGGACAGCCATATCGATGGTCACACCAACACCATGTGCGGTGTGCAGCACAGTAGTGGAGTCATACTCCCGAGAGTAGAGGTGGACGATGGCACGGTACTGCTCCTGGTTAAAGTCCTGGTACTCCTCGTAGACGGTGTACTCAGGGTGCCAGCGATAACCCAGATAGGTCATCATCTCAGCTAGCACCGCAGGTGATCCCGAGGCACCAATGGCCATCGTGTGGCGAACGACCTGCCTCGTGGGTTCCATCTGAAAGCAAAGACGTTTCAAAGGAGTCAAATGACAGTGTGTGAATTGTTCAAAATACTATTCTAAGAAACAACTATGGCTTATCCAACTTTGGGGTGAATGCGGTCACGGGATCCTAGTGTTAGAGTTAGTAAATTCGTTTAACCCGAGTAGAAGAGAGTTCAGAGTCCCAGAGTAAAGGTCGAGGAGTAAAAGATCCTAGTACCACCCAATGGCGACGTGGGCCCGTAAGACACACAGCCATGTTAGTAAAAGTTTTGTAATGTCTAGACTCGACTTCGGCCAAGGAGTGTGGAAAGGGGGATTCCTACAGGCAGTCGGCTCTGATACCAACTTGTGACGCCCCCGATTTGACCGTACACTAATCATGCACGCAAATGTGTACGATCAAGATCAGGGACTCACGGGAAGATATCACAACACAACTCTAAAACATAAATAAGTCATACAAGCATCATAATACAAGCCAGGGGCCTCGAGGGCTCGAATACAAGTGCTCGATCACAGACGAGTCAGCGGAAGCAACAATATCTGAGTACAGACATAAGTTAAACAAGTTTGCCTTAAGAAGGCTAGCACAAACTGGGATACAGATCGAACGAGGCGCAGGCCTCCTGCCTGGGATCCTCCTAACTACTCCTGGTCGTCGTCAGCGGGCTGCACGTAGTAGTAGGCACCTCCAGTGTCGTAGGTGTCGTCGTCGACGGTGGCGTCTGGCTCCTGGACTCCAGCATCTGGTTGCGACAACCAGATAGAAAGGAAAGGGGGAAAAGAGGGAGAGAAGCAACCGTGAGTACTCATCCAAAGTACTCGCAAGCAAGGAGCTACACTACATATGCATGGGTATATGTGTAAAGGGGCATATCAGTGGACTGAACTGCAGAATGCCAGAATAAAAGGGGGATAGCTAGTCCTGTCGAAGACTACGCTTCTGGCCATCTCCATCTTGCAGCATGTAGAAGAGAGTAGATTGAAGTCCTCCAAGTAGCATCGCATAGCATAATCCTACCCGGCGATCCCCTCCTCGTCGCCCTGTTAGAGAGCGATCACCGGGTTGTATCTGGCACTTGGAAGGGTGTATTTTATTCAGTATCCAGTTCTAGTTGTCATAAGGTCAAGGTACAACTCCGGGTCGTCCTTTTACCGAGGGACACGGCTATTCGAATAGATAAACTTCCCTGCAGGGGTGCACCACATAACCCAACACGCTCGATCCCATTTGGCCGGACACACTTTCTGGGTCATGCCCGGCCTCGTAAGATCAACGCGTCGCAGCCCCACCTAAGCACAACAGAGCGGTCAGCACGCCGGTCTAACCCTATGCGCGCAGGGGTCTGGGCCCATCGCCCTATGCACACCTGCACGTTGCGTACGCGGCCGGAAGCAGACCTAGCCTAGTGGCGTTCCAGTCCAATCCGGCGCGCGCCACTCAGTCGCTGACGTCAAGAAGGCTTCGGCTGATACCACGACGCCGGGATACCCATAACTACTCCCGCGTAGATGGTTAGTGCGTATAGACCAAATGGCCAGACTCAGATCAAATACCAAGATCTCGTTAAGCGTGTTAAGTATCCGCGAACGCCGACCAGGGCCAGGCCCACCTCTCACCTAGGCGGTCTCAACCTGCCCTGTCGCTCCGCCACAAAGATCCACTTGCGGGTACTCCTACGAGCCGACCCGACTTTAGTCATCACATGTGTCATGTATATAGTATATAAGTATATACCCGTGATCACCGCCCAGGTGATCACGGCCCGATAGTATAGCACAGCAGACGGACAAGAATGTAGGGCCACTGATGGAAAACTAGCATCCTATACTAAGCATGTAGGATTGCAGGTAAAGGTAACAACAGTAGTAGCAAGGATAGGCTATGCATCAGGATAGGATATCGAAAGCAGTAACATGCTACACTACTCTAATGCAAGCAGTATAGAGAAGAATAGGCGATATCTGGTGATCAAGGGGGGGGCTTGCCTGGTTGCTCTGGCAAGTAGGAGGGGTCGTCGACTCCGTAGTCGAACTGGGCAGCAGCAGTGTCGGTCTCGTAGTCTACCGGAGAGAAGAGGGGGAAGAAACAGTAAATACAATGCAAACATAAGCATGACGATGCGTGACATGACAATGAACGGTGCTAGGTGTGTCCTAACGCGACAGTAGGTGGTACCGGCGAAGGGGGGAACATCCGGGAGGTATTCCCGATGTTTCGCGTTTTCGGACAGACGGACCGGAGGGGGAAAGTTGCTAGTTCGATAGGTTAGGGAGGTGTGGTGGACGAACGGACTGCGTATTCGGATTCGTCTCGTCGTTCTGAGCAACTTTCATATAGAAAACATTTTCATCCGAGTTACGGTTTAAAAGATATGAATTTTCAAAGATTATTTGAATTTCTGGAATTATTTAATTAACAGAAAAGGGATATGACGTCAGCATGACGTATGAGTGACGTCAGCGGTCAACAGTCCGGTTGACTGGTCAAAACTGACACGGGGGACCCACCTGTCATAGACAGTGGGTTAAACAGAGTTCAAACTAATCTAAATTTAGTTAGTAAAACTACTGGGCCCACCTGTCAGTGACTGATCAGGTTAATTAATTAGTTTTATTTAAAAAACATTTTTTTTGTTAATTATGCGGCGGGGCCCGCATGTCAGTGGCTGGGCCTGCCCAGTCAGCACGTTGACTGGGTTGACCCAGTCAACGGGGCCTGCGGGGCCCGCTGGCAGTGACCCAGGGGTGGCCCCAGGTGTGCCAGCTCAGCAGGCCGGCGGTTGAACGCCGGCGAGCACGAAAAGGCGGAGGGCGCTCGGCCCCGTCGGGATTCGTCTACAGGGGGCCTACACGGGCGCGGGTGGGTGCGTTCGAACGGGGAGAGCCCGCCGCGTCGCGTGGTGAGACCGGCCTGGAGCTGCCGGAAACGGCGCCGGCGACGAGCAAAAGCGGCGCCGGAGTTCGGGCTGGAGCGGGTGCGGCGTTAGAGCGCGCGAGCGGCCAAACTAACCAGCTAGGCGGGTGCTGCATGATGCGGTCAAGCTAACGGGCATACGCCCATGACCAATTGGTCACCGGAGACCCGCCGGCGACGAACTCCGCGGCGCTGCGTTCGGGCGCGCGTGGGGAAGCAGCTAGGGGGCGCGCGAGAGCGAAAGGACAGGGGAGGAGGGGGAGAAGCTCACCGCGCGGCACACGGAGGCCGGTGAGAGGCTTAGGAGCAGCAGGTCGGCGCCGGGGAAGAAAGGGGTCGCCGGCGACCGAAGTTGAAGACGAGCTCGGTGTGCTCGTTGTAGGGGCTCCGGTCTCCAACGGGCTGCACCAGACGAAGCAGCGGGCGACGGCGGTCCTTGGAGACACCGTGGGGCGGCGAGGTGGGCACGGTGGCCGTGTGAACGACGGAGAACGGCGGCGACCGCGTCGGGCGTGGGGAAGGAAGGAGCGGCGCGGATCTGGGGGGGAAGAGAGAGGCGCAGAGGCCGAGAGGTGAGCGGGGGCGAGTGGGAGAGGGGCCCGAGGAGGGGGGCGCTGGCGTCCTTATCCTCCCCGTCGCCGGCGAGGGGGTGCGGCGGGGACCGGCCCCTGTTCCGACCCGGTCGGGGGAACAGGGAAGGGGGGAGGGCGAGTGGGAGAGGTGGGCTAGGCCGGCTGGGCCGGGGGTCGGCCCAGTTGGGCCAGGGGTCCAGTGGGGGGGGCCTTCTCCTTCTCTTTTTTTTCTTTGTCTGTTCTGTTTTCTTGTATTTTCTTTTTATTTGTTTATTTTCTTTTCTGTTTTATTTCATTTAAAAGTATTTAGGCATTTTTAAAAATGTGTTTTCTCCACAATAAATTATCAGTGCAATTTCTGGCAATGGCCCGAACATTTTTGTTTAAATTTTTGAAAACTTTTATTTTCCACTTTTAAATTTAATTGAAGTTTGAATTAGGAGTTTGAAAAGAAATGTGATTCAAATGTGATCAAGCCCTGTTTAGCAACATGATTAGCTTAATCACAGAGAGTTTACTGTAGCATGATTCTCGGGGTGTTACAACAGGCAGCGGCCGACGGTGGCATGGGCGGAGGCGGGCAGATGGCGGCGCTCGGCGGCGTGCGGTGGCGGGCCACGCTCGGCGGCACGTGGAAGCGGGCGGCGCTCGGCGCCGGTTGCGCGTGGAGGCGGGCACAGGCAGCGGGCGAGAGATGAGGTGAGCGATGGCTGCCATCGGGCGAGAGAGAGAAAGATGCGGGCAGAGAAGAGAGAGACGTACGAGGGGAGAGGATAACGCAGGCCAGCGGGTGGTGGTGGGCCGGTCACCAACGCATTGGGGCGTGCGTGGGTGGTGGTGGGCCAGTGGGTGGGGGCATGCGTGGTGGGTTGGGGCGCGCACGGTGAGAGAGAGAGGCGGGTGCGGGTGGCCCAGATCGTGCCATGTCATCGATCCAGGAGATCGATCCGTGTGATGTGTTTCTTCTTTGCCGTCTGTCTTTTTATTTACAGACGGCAAAGTGCTCACTTTGCCGTTTGTAAATAAAAACACAGACGGCAAAGACCTTTGCCGTATGTTTTTTTATTTATAGATGGCAAAGTAGACTTTGTCGTCTGTTTTTTATTTACAGACGGCAAATTGAGCACTTTGCCGTCTGTCATTTTCTTTGTTGTCAGTCTTTTTAATTACAGACGGCAAAGTATGTTTTGCCGTCAGCCGTTCTTTGCCGTCAGCAACTGTCGGCAAAATTGGTCTTTGCCGTCTGTCCCGATGAAAAGCTTACGGCAAAGAACAGTACTGACGGCAAATCTCCTGTTTCCTATAGTGTATCTTTCTCTGTGTCTGATTAAAACTTTGAACCCATAAATATCGCGTGAGTGTTAGAATTTGTGAAAGACTAAATGATAGTTGAGTATGTGAAGTTTGCTGAATCAAAGCTCTGACATAGACTCTTCCTGAAAATAAGATGAATTGTAATTGTTTGATGACTAATAACACGGTTTGTTAGTTTTCAAGAAAGTTTATGATCTATACTTTAACATGTGAATAGCTTGTTACTTGATCATGAGAAGTCCTATGAGTTGAGCTACTGTTATGATATATAATGATGCTAGAAAAGGTGATTGAAATTATCATTGATCAAACTTGTGCACCTGCTAGCATTCACACTTCATAAATTCTTTCTTTTATCATTTACCTACTCGAGGACGAGCAGGAATTAAGCTTGGGGATGTTGATACGTCTCCAACATATCTATAATTTATGAAGTATTCATGCTATCATATTATCTATTTTGGATGTTTATGGGCTTTACTAAACACTTTTATATTATTTTTGGGACTAACCTATTAACCGGAGGCCCAGCCCAAATTGCTGTTTTCCTGCCTATTTCAGTGTTTCGAAGAAAAGGAATATCAAACGGAGTCCAAACGGAATGAAACCTTCGGGAGAGTTATTTTTGGAATGGAAGCAATCCAGGAGACTTGGAGTAGCCGTCAGGGAAGCTTCGAGGAAGCCACGAGGCAGGGAGGCGCGCCCTACCCCCGTGGGTGTGCCCCCCACCCTCGTGGGCCCCTCGTGGCTCCCCTGACCGACTTCTTTCGCCTATATATATATCCATATACCCTAAAAACATCAGAAAACAGAATAGATCGGGAGTTACGCCGCCGCAAGCCTCTGTAGCCACCAAAAACCAATCAGGACCCTGTTCCGGCACCCTACCGGAGGGGGGGATCTCTCATCGGTGGCCATCTTCATCATCCCAGCGCTCTCCATGACGAGGAGGGTGTAGTTCACCCTCGGGGCTGAGGGTATGTACCAGTAGCTATGTCCTTGATTTCTCTCTCTCGTGTTCTTGATTTGGCACGATCTTGATGTATCGCGAGCTTTGCTATTATAGTTGGATCTTACGATGTTTCCCCCCCTCTACTCTCTTGTAATGGATTGAGTTTTCCCTTTGAAGTTATCTTATCGGATTGAGTCTTTAAGTATTTGAGAACACTTGATGTATGTCTTGCATGTGCTTATCTGTGGTGACAATGGAATATCACATGATCCACTTGATGTATGTTTTGGTGATCAACTTGCAAGTTCCGTGACTTCGTGAACTTATGCATAGGGGTTGGCACACGTTTTCGTCTTGACTCTCCGGTAGAAACTTTGGGGCACTCTTTGAAGTTCTTTGTGTTGGTTGAATAGATGAATCTGATATTGTGTGATGCATATCGTATAATCATACCCACGGATACTTGAGGTGACATTGGAGTATCTAGGTGACATTAGGGTTTTGGTTGATTTGCATCTTAAGGTGTTATTCTAGTACGAACTATTGAATAGATCGATCCGAAGGAATAACTTTGAGGTGGTTTCGTACTCTACCATAATCTCTTCGTTTGTTCTCCGCTATTAGTGGCTTTGCAGTGACTCCTTGTTGCATGTTGAGGGATTGTTATATGATCCACTTATGTTATTATTGTTGAGAGAACTTGCACTAGTGAAAGTATGAACCCTAGGCCTTGTTTCGACGCATTGCAATACCGTTTACGCTCACTTTTACCACTTGTTACCTTGCTGTTTTTATATTTTTAGATTACAAAAACCTATATCTACCATCCATATTGCACTTGTATTACCATCTCTTCGCCGAACTAGTGCACCTATACAATTTACCATTGTATTGGGTGTGTTGGGGACACAAGAGACTCTTTGTTATTTGGTTGCAGGTTTGTTTGAGAGAGACTATCTTCATCCTACGCCTCCCACGGATTGATAAACCTTAGGTCATCCACTTGAGGGAAATTTGCTACTGTCCTACAAACCTCTGCACTTGGAGACCCAACAACGTCTACAAGAAGAAGGTTGCATAGTAGACATCACACAGCTTGACGGTGGAGGAGTTTGAACGGAGCTGGACAGCTATGATTAAAACATATCAAGTCCAAGACAACGAGACTCTTGCTAGCCTGTGGGAGAAGCGAATGTACTAGGTGCCGGCCTACTTCACGGAGTGCTTCTTCCGATTTCTGCAGACTACGCAGCGCAGTGAGGGGTTCAATGTTGTTCTGAAGCGGTACGTGAGCCCTGGGAACTCATTGCTGCAGTTTGCCAAGCAATACACAGCTTTGCAACAGGAAAATACTGGGATCTGAGCTACAGCAAGAAGCAAACACCGCGCTCAAGCAGCCTAAATTCCTAACATATTTACCGATGGAGAGGCAGATGAGCAAGACATATACCAACAAGATTTTTAACAAGGAAGTCGTTTGTGTTACCGTCTTATTTGCACAAGCATGAAGGTAGTAGGTGCCATATAGAATGCAATGCAGTTGCCAGCTTTTTTGAATTGCTGATATATTGAAAGTAGCCATTGAGTGCAGGGTAATCATGATATGTAGTTGCCATGTGGAAGCAACTATAGTTGCCATGTTTAATGAACTGTAGTTGCCATGTTTAATCAACTGAAGTTGCCATGTTTAATGAACTGTAGTTGCCATGTTTTATGATATGCAGTTGACATGTGACACAAAACTGCATTAGCCATGTTGTATGAACTGCAGCTGACATTTTAAAGGTAATGCACTTGCCAGTTAAAATGTTATGCATTTGCCATGTGAAAATATCATGCAGTTGCCATATGGAAACAAACAACACAAGAAGAGATGTGGGCAAAAAATTAGTATTTCCATGCCATCATTCATTCTAGATGCCTTTACTACGTTATAGCCTACATCAACATAAGGTTCTACAAACATCATATAAGAGTTTAACAAACCACAAAAACATACAGATTCCAGAAAGAAATAAAGCGTGCCAGCATGTACACGGCTTACCAGGTGGACGAACATACGTTCAAGGTTTGTTCTCTCTTGGGCATGTCGGATTAAGAACCTGAAGACCTAGAGAAAGGAAGGAACTACTTTGTGAAGGCCTCGATAAACGAAGGTGAATACTACTGCCAATGCTGCAAATTCGAATGGGACGGGATTGTGTGTTGTCACATACTAAAAGTTATGGACATGAACGCGGTCAGACGAATACTCCGCCGTTTCATACGGCGGCGATGGGCTTGGGACGCCGACGACGCGTTGGGGCCACAAACATCAAATGCAGTCTTGGCTGTGCATGATGAGAGACCAGAGGCAACCATGGAAGCCACGAGGCACGTTGTGTTGACAAAGAACTATGCTGAACTAATAGATGAAGCGTGCAAGAGTGATGAGACAGGGAGGGTGGCAGAAAAACGCAGGAAGGCCCTGAAAAGAGAGCTTGATGAGATCAAAAAGAGGAAAGCTGAGGAAGCCTTACAAAGGTTCCCCCGCACCTCAAGTGTGCCTTCGTCCACGGGGCCATCATCTGAAAACTCGGAGGTAGGATATGGAACAGCAAGCACACAAACCCAGGTCAGGAACCCGCCCTGTTCCATCACAAAGGGGCGTCCAAAAGAGGTGAGATACAAATCGGGGTTGGAGATTCAAGCAAAACACAAGAAAACAAATAAAGGGACGGGCAATTCGTAAGCAACATTGGAGCACTGTAACTTGGTTGTTGGTGACATTTTTTGTAAGGTAGATGTTCTAAATTTTAGAAATTGGGGGAATGACGCTTGGTGGGCATCAGAATTTGAAAGAAAAATCCATGAATTGATGACTACAATTGCCCCGTGTGTGGTACTAAATCTGCCATGTTATTTCCACTGAATCTGCCATGCTTTTTCTACTGAATCTGCCATGTTATTTCCACTGAATCTGCCATGCTTTTTCTACTGAATCTGCCATGTTATTTCTACTGAATCTGCCATGCTTTTTCTACTGAATCTGCCATTGTGTAGATTTCCGTTTTCATTCAACGCATTTTAGTCCACACATATTTGTATTGTGTGCAAACTATGAAAAACAAGTTGAAACGATCGCGTGCAAAAAACACAAGGTTACTGCTGCTTATGAACTACCATGCTAACCGATACAGTTAGCAATATAGAAAACCCAAAAGCCAAACGAAAAGAACGATAACTTTCACTAACCGTATCTCATCAACTACATTTGCCATGTTTTCAGGCAGCATAGACGCATTCAAAACACCCAACTGGTACTACCAACCACGAACACATAATAATACTGAAAAACATAAACGTAGCTGATGTCACACCTAACTAGGTTCACATCCACACATATATTACAAAAATATTCAATTTCACTCACATGCCACCACTATATACTAGGCTACGGGCAGATGCAGTCATAACATAGTACACGGACATAGTTTTAAAAGAACAAAGTTGATACCTTAGATTCCTCAGCCACAGAAATGTAAGGTAGTCCTGCGGTATGGAGCACCACGTGATCACTTGTACTTCTTGTTGGCTTTCTTGATAGCTTCCTCCATGAACTCTCGTGCGTTGGCCTGCGTGTTGAAATCTTCATTCATCAACCAGTTCCATGTGTATATCTTGCGGATCTCGACGACCATTGCAGCTGTGACGACAGGGACCCGTCGACCTTCCCACTTTGCAAGGTATTCCAACGTGTGAAAGCCATAGTCATGCCTATAAAGAAAAGAATCAGGTCAACTAGAGAGAACAGAAAAATCGTAAACTTCAATGCAGAGGTGACAAAAAAAGGTTTGGGATTGATGTGGAGGACACGTGGAAAAAGATAGTAATTACCGGTTTCCTTGCTTTGTAGTCGTGACATACTCGATTGGGAAATGACCGATCTGGACCCTTGAGTTTTTGTAGTGACGGTTACATGTCTCTTTGAGGTTGTTGATGAAGAATCCAGCGTGCATAGTATGGTCTGCATCAGCTTCTGAACGCATTGAATCTAGCACCTCAAATCGCTGGTTCTTCAGGTCAAGGCAAATCACGTAGTGGTGACCTGGGGAACAGTACCTGCAAAGTAAGATGAAGGAAAAAGAAAAAGCGGGGTTCACATCAAGAACTGCAATGATGTAGTTGGAAAATGATATGTAAAGATATCGCCAGATGCACTAAGAGGTACATGAATGAGAAGGCAGCAAGTGTCCAAAAGTACACCCACATAGAATTTTTACTTGCCATGTGTAATTAAAAGAAGTTGTCATCCATGTATGAACAAAGTTGCCCAGTATTTTAGTTGAAGTTGCCACATAAGTTGCATTAAGAACCAAATCAAACTCATTTTACATGGCAGTTGTTGCCACATGAAAACAGCTGTCACAAAACAGTGTGTAGCCCACATGTGAAGCATAGCTACTGGAAAAACATAGCATGGGAGGAAAAATGTGCAAAAAATAAGGAATACTCACAAATTTCTTCATTGTGAGCTTGAATTCACCATGCGCAGCAAAATGCTTCCTCAGGATTTTATGATGGAAGTCACCATCCCATATTTTGCAGGTCACACTGTACTGCATGATTGTTTTGTCAGGACAAATATCCATATGCCTGTTGATGAAGTCAATCCCACATGCAACTACATTCTTCGACATTTTACCGAGTGGCCTCACAGACTCGGCAAGATCACCCAGGTCAATGTACGTCGCATCACATTGTATGATCTTGGTTCTGTCCAAACATGAGTTGTATGAAAATGATATGACATGAAAGAATCATGTCTACTAAGTAAAAAATATAAATAAAATGTAAACAGAGCATCTCTAGAATAGCAAAAGGAAGAAAAATAAAGAGGAAAGCAAATGAGGGGTTATGTGGTGTGGTCATTACGCTTTCAGCTCCTTCATGTGCTTGCTGTTGGACCTCGTATTTCGAAAGCGCTTGACAATATCATATAGCTTGTTCTGATCCTTTGTGGCCTTGACTTCTGGCTCATAGTCATCTGTGGGTGGTGCGTGAACTATCCTATGCTGTCTCACAGAACCAGGGGTGGCACTTCTAATGGTATCCTCAGATACCGACTCAGCAGGCGCGTTAGAACTTGATTGCCACTGACCTCGCGAGGACCTCCTCTGCAATGCTGCCACCTCAATCCTGCGGTAAGCTTCATCAAGTGACGGCGTAATCTCCTCAGGGGTGGCTGCAATGATCAAAACTGTGGGTTAGGATACCTGGAAAACAAAACAAGTTTACGGTACATAATATGAAATGTAACCCCCCTACTTCTTTCCTCTAGAGACATGGGAAAGGATCCACCTAAACCTAGGGAGTTCAGGTTTGATTTGGCCTGGCTTAAAAATGAGGAATTCCTGCCCCTGGTAGAGAAAATTTGGACCAAAGCTGTTAAAGCCGAGGATCCTATAGATATCCTAAATATCAAGTTGAAAGGGTTCAAAACCTTCTTCAAAGGGTGAGGGTCGCACAATTATGGTCATGATAAAAAAAGGAAAGAGGAACTTAGGGTGGAACTATCCACGCTTGAGGAGCTCGAGGAAGAAGGACCGCTAACTCCTGAAATCTATAACAGAAAAGTGGATATCAACTTCGAACTGCATGAAATTCTGGTTAATGAAGAGATATTCTGGCTCCAACAATATCATGAGCGATGGCTGCTCAAAGGGGACTTAAATACATATTATTTTCATAAAATTGCGAATGGGCAAAAGAGGAAAAACACCATTCACTCTCTTAAATGTGGTGATGTGGAGATAGAGGGCACACATGACTTAATTTCACATGCTACAGAATTCTATAAGAATCTGTTCGGCCCGGCCCTAGGCAACCTATTACACATGGATCCGGAGTCGTGCGGGGAAGCGGAGAAACTTACTAAAGAGGATAACGATGATCTAACTAGGGCCTTCTCGGAGGAGGAGGTAAAAGATGCTTTGTTCGCGATGGACGCTAAAAGAGCACCTGGCCCTGATAACATCCCTGCAGAATTTTACCAACATTGCTGGGCTATTGTCAAATAGGATATCATGCGAATTTTCGATCACTTCCATGCCGGGACGCTTGATGTGCAGCGCCTGAACTATGGAGTGATTACCCTTCTTCCTAAAGTTTCTGGCGCTGAACGTATTCAGCAGCTCCGACCCATTTGCCTTCTCAGATGTCCCTACAAACTGATAACCAAGACTATGGACTGCTACCTCTTGAGCACTGCGTTGGTTTTCCCTTGAAGAGGAAAGGGTGATGCATCAAAGTAGCGTAAGTATCTCCCTCAGTTTTTGAGAACCAAGGTATCAATCCAGTAGGAGGCCACGCACGAGTCCCTCGCACCTACACAAACAAATAAATCCTCGCAACCAACGCAATAAAGGGGTTGTCAATCCCTTCACAGTCACTTACAAGAGTGAGATCTGATAGATATAATAAGATAATTTTTTTGGTATTTTTATGATGAAGATGCAAAGTAAAGAAAGTAAAATAAAAACAGCGCCAGAAATAGCTTGTTGTCGAGAGATAAAATATGATGGAAAATAGATCCGGGGGCCATAGGTTTCACTAGAGGCTTCTCTCGAGAGCATAAGTATTACGGTGGGTGAACAAATTACTGTTGAGCAATTGACAGAATTGAGCATAGTTATGAGAATATCTAGGTATGATCATGTAAATAGGCATCACGTCCGAGACAAGTAGACCGACTCCTTCCTGCATCTACTACTATTACTCCACACATCGACCACTATCCAGCATGCATCTAGAGTATTAAGTTCATAAGAACATAGTATCGCTTTAAGCAAGATGACATGATGTAGAGGGATAAACTCATGCAATATGATATAAACCCCATCTTGTTATCCTCGATGGCAACAATACAATACGTGCCTTGCTGCGCCTACTGTCACTGGGAAAGGACACCGCAAGATTGAACCCAAAGCTAAGCACTTTTCCCGTTGCAAGAAAGATCAATCTAGTAGGCCAAACCAAACTGATAATTCGAAGAGACTTGCAAAGATAACCAATCATACATAAAAGAATTCAGAGAAGATTCAAATATTGTTCATAGATAAATTTGATTATAAACCCACAATTCATCGGTCTCAACAAACACACCGCAAAAGAAGATTACATCGAATGGATCTCCATAAGAGAGGGGGAGAACATTGTATTGAGATCCAAAAAGAGAGAAGAAGCCATCTAGCTCATAACTATGGACCCGAAGGTCTGAGGTAAGCTACTCACACATCATCGGAGAGGCTATGGTGTTGATGTAGAAGCCCTCCGTGATCGATGCCCCCTCCGGCGGAGCTCCGGAAAAGGCCCCAAGAAGGGATCTCACGGGTACAGAAGGTTGCGGCGGTGGAATTAGGTTTTTGGCTCCGTATCTGGTAGTTTGGGGGTACGTAGGTATATATAGGAGGAAGAAATATGTCGGTGGAGCAACATGGGGCCCACGAGGGTGGAGGGCGCGCCCAGGGGGGTAGGCGCGCCCCCTACCTCGTGCCTTCCTGGTTGATGTCTTGACGTAGGGTCCAAGTCCTCTGGATCACGTTCGTGCCGAAAATCACGTTCCCGCAGGTTTCATTCCGTTTGGACTCCGTTTGATATTCTTTTTCTGCGAAACTCTGAAATAGGCAAAAAAACAGCAATTCTAGGCTGGGCCTCCGGTTAATAGGTTAGCCCCAAAAATAATATAAAAGTGTATAATAAAGCCCAATAATGTCCAAAACAGAATATAATATAGCATGGAACAATCAAAAATTATAGGTACGTTGGAGACGTATCAAGCATCCCCAAGCTTAATTCCTGCTCGTCCTCGAGTAGGTAAATGATAAAAACGGAATTTTTTGTGTGGAATGCTACTTGGCATAATTTCAATGTAATTCTTCTTAATTGTGGTATGAATATTCAGATCCGAAAGATTCAAGACAAAAGTTCAATATTGACATAAAAATAATAATACTTCAAGCATACTAACTAAGCAATTATGTCCTCTGAAAATAACATGGCCAAAGAAAGTTCATGCCTACAAAATCGTATAGTTTAGTCATGCTCCATTTCCGTGACACAAGAATGCTCTCATCATGCACAACCCCGATGACAAGCCAAGCAATTGTTTCATACTTTAGTAATCTCAAACTTTTTCAACCTTCACGCCATACATGAGCGTGAGCCATGGATATAGCACTATGGGTGGAATAGAATATAATGTTGGGGGTTATGTGGAGAAGACAAAAAAGGAGAAAGCCTCACATCAACGAGGCTAATCAATGAGCTATGGAGATGCCCATTGATTGATGTTAATGCAAGGAGTAGGGATTGCCATGCAACGGATGCACTAGAGCTATAAATGCATGAAAGCTCAACAAAAGAAACTAAGTGGGTGTGCATCCAACTTGATTGCTCACGAAGACCTAGGGCATTTGAGGAAGCCCATTGTTGGAATATACAAGCCAAGTTCTATAATGAAAAATTCCCACTAGTATATGAAAGTGACAAAACAAGAGACTCTCTATCATGAAGATTATGGTGCTACTTTGAAGCACAAGTGTGGTAAAAAGGATAGTAACATTGTCCCTTCTCTCTTTTTCTCTCATTTTTTTTGGGCCTTCTTCTTTTTTTATGGCCTTTCTCTCTTTTTTATATTTTTTATTTTTTTCTCGCTTGGGACAATGCTGTAGAAAATGATGATCATCACACTTCTATTTATTTACAACTCAATGATTACAACTCGATACTAGAACAAAGTATGACTCTATATGAATGCCTCCGGTGGTGTACCGGGATATGCATTGAATCAAGAGTGACATGTATGAAAGAATTATGAATGGTGGCTTTGCCACAAATACTATGTCAACTACATGATCATGCAAAGCAATATGACAATGATGAACGTGTCATGATAAACGGAACGGTGGAAACTTGCATGTCAATATATCTCGGAATGGCTATGGAAATGCCATAATAGGTAGGTATGGTGGCTGTTTTGAGGAAGATATGAGGAGGTTTATGTGTGAAAGAGCGTATCATATCATGGGGTTTGGATGCACCGGCGAAGTTTGCACCAACTCTCAATGTGAGAAAGGGCAATGCACGGTACCGAAGAGGCTAGCAATGATGGAAGGGTAAGAGTGCGTATAATCCATGGACTCAACATTAGTCATAAAGAACTCACATACTTATTGCAAAAATCTACAAGTCATCAAAAACCAAGCACTACGCGCATGCTCCTAGGGGATAGATTGGTAGGAAAAGACCATCGCTCGTCCCCGATCGCCGCTCATAAGGAGGACAATCAAAGAACACCTCATGTTTCAAATTTGTTACATAACGTTTACCATACGTGCATGCTACGGGACTTGCAAACTTCAACACAAGTATTTCTCAAATTCACAACTACTCAACTAGCACAACTTTAATATCACTACATCCATATCTCAAAACAATCATCAAGCATCAAACTTCTCTTAGTATTCAACACACTCATAAGAAAGTTTTTACTAGTCTTGAATACCTAGCATATTAGGATTAAGCAAATTACCATGCTGTTTAACACTCTCAAAATAATATAAGTGAAGCATGAGAGAACAATAGTTTCTATAAAACAAATCCACCACCGTGCTCTAAAAGATATAAGTGAAAAGCTAGAGCAAAAACTATATAGCTCAAAAGATATAAGTGAAGCGCATAGAGTATTCTAATAAATTCCGAATCATGTGTGTCTCTCTCACAAGGTGTGTACAGCAAATATGATTGTGGAAAACTAACAAAAAAATACTCAAATCATACAAGACGCTCCAAGCAAAACACATATCATGTGGTGAATAAAAATATAGCTCCAAGTAAGTTACCGATGGAAGTAGACGAAAGAGGGGATGCCTTCCGGGGAATCCCCAAGCTTTGGCTTTTTGGTGTCCTTAGATTATCTTGGGGCGCCATGGGCATCCCCAAGCTTAGGCTCTTGCCACTCCTTGTTCCATAATCCATCAAATCTTTTACCCAAAACTTGAAAACTTCACAACACAAAACTTAACAGAAAATCTCGTGAGCTCCGTTAGCAAAAGAAAACAAAACACCACTTCAAGGTACTGTAATGAACTCATTCTTTATTTATATTGGTGTCAAACCTACTGTATTACAACTTCTCTATGGTTTATAAACTATTTTACTAGCCATAGATTCTTCAAAATAAGCAAACAACACACGAAAAACAGAATCTGTCAAAAACAGAACAGTCTGTAGTAATCTGTAACTAACGCAAACTTATGGAACTCCAAAAATTCAGCCAAAATAGGACGACCTAGACAATTTGTTTATTGATCAGAAGCAATTGGAATCAATATTTTATCGCGTTCTGGTGATTTTTAACAATTATTTCGGTGAACATAAAGTTTCTGCAATTTTCAGCAAGATCAAATAACTATCATCCAAGAAGATCCTATAGGTTAAACTTGGCACAAACACTAATTAAAACATAAAAACACATCTAACCAGAGGCTAGAACAAATATTTATTCCTAAACAGAAGCAAAAACTAAAAAAAAACTAAAAATAAAATTGGGTTGCCTCCCAACAAGCGCTATCGTTTAACGCCCCTAGCTAGGCATAAAAGCAAGGATAGATCTAGGTGTTGCCATCTTTGGCTTTGAATCCGGGAGGTTCTTTACGTTTCCCTTCATATTCGGAAATTTTTAGACCTAAAGAATCCAACCGCTTATTGCAAAGAGTAATCAACATATTCATGCGGTGAATATTTCCGCTAACACTCTTAAGAGGTTCAAGAGACTTTTGTAAAATCTTAGTTACTTCGCAATTTTTTTCAAAAACTTGTGTCTCTTCCTGGGTATGTTGTGGCCCCTTTTGTTGAGGTAGTGTTCCCACTACCCCTTCTATGGTTTCATGTGCAACACTGGGATCAATTTCAATAAAATTTCCTTTGGCAACACAATCCAAGAGTTGTCTATGGGACATATTGAGTCCAACGTAAAAACTGCGAAGAAAAATTCTAAAACTCACCTCTAAGGTGCAATAATGATAAGATTCCATCATCCTATACCAAGCATCTTTTAAATTTTCTCCTTGTCTTTGTTTAAAGTGAAGAACTTCAAACTCGGGAGACAACGGAGAAGATAGGGGACTAGCCATAATGACAAGCAAACGAAAAAGAGGCGAACGGAAAAGAGAGGGCGAATAAAACGGCAAGGGTGAAGTGGGGGAGAGGAAAACGAGAGGCAAATGGCAAATAATGTAATGCGGGAGATAAGGGTTTGTGATGGGTACTTTGTATGTTGACTTTTGCGTAGTCTCCCTGGCAACGGCGCCAGAAATCCTTCTTACTACCTCTTGAGCACTGCGTTGGTTTTCCCTTGAAGAGGAAAGAGTGATGCAGCAAAGTAGCGTAAGTATTTCCATCAGTTTTTGAGAACCAATGTATCAATCCAGTAGGAGGCCACCCACGAGTCCCTCGCACCTACACAAACAAATAAATCTTCGCAACCAACGCAACAAATGGGTTGTCAATCCCTTCACGGTCACTTACGAGAGTGAGATCTGATAGATATGATAAGATAACATTTTTGGTATTTTTATGATAAAGATGCAAAGTAAAGAAAGTAAAATAAAAACAACGCCAGAAATAGCTTGTTGTCGGGAGATTAAATATCATGGAAAATAGACCCGGGGGCCATAGGTTTCACTAGAGGCTTCTCTCGAGAGCATAAGTATTACGGTGGGTGAACAAATTACTGTTGAGCAATTGACAGAATTGAGCATAGTTATGAGAATATCTAGGTATGATCATGTAAATAGGCATCACGTCCGAGACAAGTAGACCGACTCCTGCCTGCATCTACTACTATTACTCCACACATCGACCGCTATCCAGCATGCATCTAGAGTATTAAGTTCATAAGAACATAGTAACGCTTTAAGCAAGATGACATGATGTAGAGGGATAAACTCATGCAATAAGATATAAACCCCATCTTGTTATCCTCGATGGCAACAATACAATACAATACATGCCTTGCTGCCCCTACTATCACTGGGAAAGGACACCGCAAGATTGAACCCAAAGCTAAGCACTTCTCCCATTGCAAGAAAGATCAATCTAGTAGGCCAAACCAAACTGATAATTCGAAGAGACTTGCAAAGATAACCAATCATACATAAAAGAATTCAGAGAAGATTCAAATATTGTTCATAGATAAACTTGATCATAAACCCACAATTCATCGGTCTCAACAAACACACCGCAAAAGAAGATTACATCGAATAGATCTCCACAAGAGAGGGGGAGAACATTGTATTGAGATCCAAAAAGAGAGAAGAAGCCATCTAGCTAATAACTATGGACCCGAAGGTCTGAGGTAAACTACTCACACATCATCGGAGAGGCTATGGTGTTGATGTAGAAGCCCTCCGTGATCGATGCCCTCTCCGGCGGAGCTCCGGAAAAGGCCCCAAGATGGGATCTCACGGGTACAGAAGGTTGCGGCGGTGGAATTAGGTTTTTGGCTCCGTATCTGGTAGTTTGGGGGTACGTAGGTATATATAGGAGGAAGAAGTATGTCGGTGGAGCAACGTGGGGCCCACGAGGGTGGAGGACACGCCTAGGGGGTAGGCGCCCCCCCGTACCTCGTGCCTTCCTGGTTGATGTCTTGATGTAGGGTCCAAGTCCTCTGGATCACGTTCGTTCCGAAAATCACGTTCCCGAAGGTTTCATTCCGTTTGGACTCCGTTTGATATTCTTTTTCTGCGAAACTCTGAAATAGGCAAAAGACAGCAATTCTGTGCTGGGCCTCCGGTTAATAGGTTAGTCCCAAAAATAATATAAAAGTGTATAATAAAGCCAAATAATGTCCAAAATAGAATATAATATAGCATGGAACAATAAAAAATATAGATACGTTGGAGACGTATCATGGACCGGAGAGTGGAAAAATACGCTGACAAGCTGATTAGTTTGTCGCAAAATGCATTTGTCAAGGGTAGGAACATTATGGACGGGATCATGACTCTGCATGAGCTCCTTAACTACACTCATATCTAGAAGAGAGTGGGGGTCGTGCTTAAGCTCGATTTCGAGAAAGCATATGACAAAGTCAACTGGGAGTTCCTGTTGGACTGCCATAGGATGAGGGGTTTCAATGAAACATGGTGTGGATGGGTGAAGCAAATTTTGTACAATGGTACAGTTAGCATCAAGTTAAACAATGTAGTGGGGCCGTATTTCCAAAGCGCAAAAGAAGTGCGTCAAGGGGATCCTCATTCACCTTTCCTTTTTAACCTGGCTGCGGATTGTCTCTCTAAGATGATCAACAAGGCATAGTAGAATGGCCTACAGACTGGGCTCGCGTCTGATCTAATACCAAACAGGGTAGCTGTCTTGCAATACGCGGACGATACGATTATTTGTCTTGAGCATGATGTGGAAAAAGCCATGAACCTGAAAATCCTTTTTTATATATTTGAGCTGATGTCCGGTCTAAAACTGAACTTCCAAAAAAGTGAGGTTTTGACGATTGGGGGGATGCTGATATCGACAGTAAGTATGCTGAGATATTCAATTGTGAGATTGGACACTTCCCAATCAAATACCTCGGTATGCCTGTGAGCTTTTCTGCATTAAAGGATTCCGTGTGGGAGTTCATTATTGAGAAGTAATTGAAAAAATTTGGGACCTGGATTGGTAATGCTGCATCCATTGGAGGCAGACTTACGCTGCTCACCTCGATGTTGTCTCTAATTTCTCTCTATCATATGTCTATGTGGCTTATGAGTAAAACTTTTGTAGAAAAGTTGGACAAACACCGTAGGAAATTCTTCTGGCAAGGTTGTAATAAGAAGAATAGATACTATTTGGTCAAGTGGAGGAGAGTCTATAGATCTAAAGATAAAGGAGGACTGGGGGTCAAAGACCTCAGAAAGCAGAATATCAGCCTCATGGTGAAGTGGTGGTGGAAATTAGAAACCCAAACTGGGTTTTGGCAAGATCTGGTGAGAGCGAGATATCTATCTAACAAGTCGGTGTCGACTGTGACACCTAGGGAATCTGACTCTCCATGTTGGAAAGCTCTTCTGAAGATCAGAGAGCTGTACATGGTGGGGAGGAGAATCAAGCTGGGGCGTGGTGACTTAACCAAGGTGTGGAAAGATCCAATCAATGGACTTCCACCACTAAATTTGAAGTTCCCTCAGCTGTTTGAAATCTGTACAGATCAGGACTGTGTGGTGGAAAAAATTGGTAAGGTTAATGCCTCGACCTTCTTTAGACGTCGTCTACGCCCTAACCTGAGTAGTCAATGGGATGAAATGCGTAAACATATTATGGGGCTAAAAACCACAGCTGAGAAAGATGTGGTGTATTGGGGGTTAAGTAAGAATGCAAGTTATTCTACTAAGTCTATGTACAGGTGGCTGGAAAAGCCTCTTTATGGGTGCAATTATAGGTGGATCTGGGAGGCGAAATTGCCTCTCAAAATTCAGATCTTCTTATGGCAAATGGCACAAGATGCAGTTCTTACGAGGGTTGTGATGCGGAGGAAAAAATGGCCCGGAAATCCGGTGTGCTCCTTCTGTAACAATGTGGAAATAGTGTCTCATCTGTTTTTTCCTGCCCTGTAGCAAGAGTGGCTTGGAGGGCAATTGGAGTAGTCTTGGGGACTGAACTCTGCCCAAACAATGCCTGGCAATTTTACGTGTGGTGCAATATGTTCCTACCAAATGGCACCAGATTTTATACTGTCGGGTTGGCTGCAGTAACCTGGGCTATTTGGTTGGCTCGGAACAAAGCTACTTTTGAGAAAAAGTTGATCAAATCTCCTTTTGAGATTGTGTTCTCGGCTTGTTCTTTTCTTCTATACTGGGCAGGTCTACAGCCGGAGGAAGAAGCAATGAGGTTGAGACAGGGGACTGAGATGATCAGATCGAGCATGACCAGGCTAATGGCGATGTGCGAGAATGCCAGGCAGATGGCAGAAGATGCGGGAGAGGTGCTCTCTTGGTGATCGTGATCAAGCTACAACGCGTTTTGGCGATTCCTTGCTGGATGGTGTGCCGTGCCTCGGTCAAGACTTCCCAAGTTGTGTCATCAGGGCGCGATCTGTGTGGAGAACTTTGCTTTGTGGGCCTCACTTTTGTGTTCCGGTTATCTGGCCTGTAATAGGATAGACTTGAACTAAGTAGGTGCTATCAGGTTTTCGCCCCATGGTGCTCGTTTCGATGGCGGGCGAGCACAGTGGGTTTCCTGGCAGTGCGTTGAACTTGCTACCCATCTTTCCCTCTTCCTGGTTGTAATCGGATACTGCTGTATTTCCGTTTCTTGCAAATGGAAAGGGGTACGCCCGGTTCAAAAAAAATGAAATGTAGGTGCAAAAAATAGGGAGTTGCCATGTGGAGGCAACTCCAGTTGCCAGGTGTAGTGCACTGTAGTTGCCGTGTGGCAACAACTACAATTGCCACGTGGGTTGAACTGTAGTTGCCATGTTGCATCAACTCCAGTTGCCATGTGCTTGCCAAATGGAATTGCAACATGGCAACAAACTGTAGGTGGCATTGTGCAGCAACTCCAGTTGCCATGTCCATCAAATAAGATTTGCCATCACTAGTGAGAAACCAAAAAAAGCTTGGGACAAAAGTCAGACTAAAAAAATGTATACAACAAAATGATAAACACACAAAAAATGTACCTTGCACAATCGGCTCTGCAAACTTCACAGCCCTCCTGCCATCAGCCATTGGTTGCGCCATCATTGGGTCCATGCCTGCCGGGAAAGCAAAGGCAACTGGCATAGGATCTTACACCACTGATTCATCTTGACTGCGATCGATGCCAAGGCTAAAGCTCGGTGGGGTGAAAGCTATTGGGTGCCTCTCTTGCCTACTAGCCGGACCGCGAACAACTTGGTTGGCAGAATCCAGGGGTGATAGATCAACAAACATTTCTGCCTCGTCTGTTGCAGAATCATCAGGCTTATTAGTAGGGCGGGGCGTGTTGTCAGCGGTATTAATTGCAACTTTCTTGCCAATCTTCTTGTTTGGGCTGTAGGGGACACCAATGTTGACTGGGAGCTTAGAAGTGCGCATATTTAAGCCGGGGTTCTCCACGGTGGGTAAAGACGCAGTCTGCTCCGGACGTTCACCTCCGTCAGTCGTGCCCGGCTTGCCACCTGGGTCAGTTGTACTCCGGACTTCCGTTTTCTCCATAGCATTGCTTTTGGCAGGTGGTGGGAACAGTGTGGATGCAGGCACATAACCAAAGTCATCTCTGCTGCTCCTAGCTACAGCTGGTGCATTGGGTATGTCTGCAGATTGCTTGCGGGGGCTACGACACCTAGGTGGAAGACCAGCTCGCGAAACGGTCGCCGTAGCAACCTCTGGACCACCAGAAGTTGGAGCTGTTGTGCCAAGAGTCTCACCTGTTGATGGCATATCATTCTGAATTGTCGCTGCAGCCCCTTCTTTTGTGGACGCAGAAGTGCCACCACCCACGCGCTTGGAATCCATATCAGATGAGCGGGAATCTTCCTTGCTTAAGTTGATATCGGGAGCGTCCACTTCAACACTTGCTGATCGGGTGGCATGGGTCACAACAGCATCCTTCATTGCCAGCAGAGTGGGCAATATCTCAGCAGTCCTGGCAGATACTGACTCATCACTCCCAGATGTACGGATGCCTGTTGTTGTAGCCTGCACATCTGCAATCGGCGGAGATGGTCGGCCACTTGCATCAGAGCTAGTGGGAACAGTGGACGGTGCAACAGCAGTTTTGTCAACTGGCGCCTCATGAACATCTGAGTTGCCACCTGTCGATAGCTTTGAATGAATGCGTTCGAGTGGGTCTCTGGGGTTCTGTTTGGTCACGCGTGTAGTAGTCTTCTTCACCCTGAAAGAAAATCACATGAAGAGTGTAAAAAATTGAACAAAAATAGTTGCCATGGTAGCCATCTTAAAAATAAAAAAATGTGTGATGTGCCAGAGCTGCCATTTGAGAACTAGGTATGGATGAGCACACAAGACAATGTAAGGGAGGGGGGTGGTAGCCAATGCAAAGCTGGTAGTTGCCATATAAGTGGAATAAGGATTGTCATGTGGCCTAGTTAGCAGTTGCCATGCAAAACAAGCAGGAGTTGCCATGCAGCAAAAAAGAGATCATGAGAAAACAACAGTTAACATGTGGGATAGATGGCAGTAGCCCATGTGGCAAGTTGGACAGCTGCATTGAAAAGCAAAACGGGTAGTTGCCGCATAAATGTATAAACTAAAAAGGTTGTATATGATCTACAATGCATCAGGCAAAAATGTCGCACTATGACAATGAAAAAACAGGGATAACCTACTTCTTGACTGTCTTCCTCAAGTCTACCAACACGACAGGATCGCTGGTGTTGGACGCGACGTACGAGGAGACGACCTAGTGGAAGGCGTGTCACCAGCAATGGGGGCACCCTAGTTCAATCGGGCAGAAACACGGGTTGCCGTTGGTGCTTGTTTCTTCATAACTGCTCGTCCACCAGCTGTCGCCTCACTGCACATATATAAAAATGGCAAAAAAAGGTACCAAGTGTGAGACACGAAAATCATGCCATGCTAAGCAAAAAATGAAAAAAAGGGGCGGTATGTTAAAACGGAGAGACAAACAAAACACTAAATAGATGTCGAACCTCCTCCTAGCAGCTAAGGGATCAGTCCTAGACCTCTTGTCAACAGAGCCCTTCCCAACATCCTCTGGAGCCCTGCCCCTCTTTCAGGGCGATACCCCCTTGTCTCTCGCAACTGTCTGTTCAATGACTTTCTCCGGTGGGGGGACATCTAGTGCAGCCTTGTCCTTCTTACCACCTTCACGAACTTCAACATGTTCGTCGTCGTCGGTTTCATGTTGCACATTTTCCATGTCATCATCATCGTCCTTGTCAAGACCAGCATCTCCATCTAGTTCATCTTGCGTGTCAGGAAGTTCCTAGGAGCTATTGTAGTCATACCGGCCACGGCAACCAGTTGGCCGAAGTGTCCGTTCTGCAACAAACAGTGTGAATGCCTCGCAACCATTTCGCTGTCAGAGCCATTAAGTGTCGTCCAACCCTCAACCAACTTCCCGAGCAAGCTGGTCATGCCGGAAGCAAACTGCCCAACTAGATGCTCAACAGGTGCCCTCGCCTATGCACGAAACAAAAAGCAACATTAACCAACCATATTAGAGTCACGTGTGCAAGAACAAATAAACCAAAACAACCATAGAGATATATCAAAAAAAGGAAGAAGAGAAAAACAATTTCAAAAAACAAAATAAAAATCCTTGATTACCTCAGCAGGGCAAGATGGAGTTGAGTGCACGTCCATCCACTTGCCAAAGTTTTGAGGCCCACCAAACACGCTGTAGTCTATAGCATGCTTGGCCATCAGCTGGAAATCATCAAAAACAGCTAGGATGTAAGAGAGAAAATAAGGAACAGTGACTAACAATTCATGTATTGCAAAAAAGAGGAAGAAATTAGAAGTTTCAACATGGATGGCGGAGTTGCCGTGTGGCATCAGACATGGGTGCCATGCGCAGACAGCCATGGCTAACGAGGTATTCATCTCTTGTTAGGCACAGATGGTTGTCGTATGGGGAGTTTTTCATATCTTATGCAACATCGAAATTGAAGAATGTCGTGCAAGAGAGGAGGCAGAACTAACCTGCAGTTTCCCATATTTCTTATCAGTTATCTTGTCTGCGGCAAGCACGGCCTTGACAGCATCGTACATCCACGCGGAGACAACAAACTTATGTGGAGGTCGCGGGCCTCCTATCCAAGTAAAGTCAACGGTGGACAGATCAAGACGACCGACATACATGAGCTGGTGTACATAGTAAAAAAGAAAAATATGTCAGTTGCCATCATGCTATGTTGAAAAAGAAGCTAATGTAGATTTCTTCAGTCATCAAGTTGGAGGGGAATGAAAAGGAAGAGATTTGCCACCTATCTGTGTTAGTTGCCATCATGCTGTGCTGGCAGTTGCCATCTTGTTATGATGATAGTTGCCACAAGATCAACATCATGGTTGCCATGCATATTGTATAAACAGAGAGTGGATGTATGAAATGAACATTTTTTTCTTTGTGTGTTGTTGAAAAATGCTATTGCCTTGTAGGCAGCAACTACGGATGCCATGGATCAAAGAGAAGTCACTTTCACATGTAAAACAAATTCACATAAACAAATGAAAACAAATGGGTTGCATGCACGATCTTGTACGGTTCACACTTATCAACAGCTGACATGTTGATTTGGGAAAACATTCAACGTGGTAAGAGAATTTGCAAAAGAGTAGGGGAAAGATACCATTAAATGGAGTCGACAGCCCTTCTGGTACTTCTTGTTTGAGAATGCATCATGCAAGAAGTTCGTGATGAATTTACACCAATTCATGTTCTTTACGTCTTTCAGCTTCGCCTGCACGACACAAATTTTAGGACAAGAAGTTGCCGCATCAGCATTCAAATTAAAAAAACATCAAAACACTGGCAGTGACTAGCTTACAGATGACATCATAGTCAAAAGATTGAAGGAAGAAAGGAGTAGAGATAGAGCATTCACCGGGATGGGGAAGCACTTATTGCTTGGGAGAAGAGATATGGTAGGCGCAAAGACAACTGAGATCAAGTACATGAGTAGCTTCATCTTAAAAACCTCGCCATGGGTTTTCATACTCTCCAGTGAATTTGCCAGCACAGTCATGTTCGGCATGGATGCCGTCCCAGGAAACTAACGTGCAAACAACGTTTCCTCAATCTTATTATTGACCTCATACGTGGCACACCCAAAGTGCAGAACACAGATTCCTCGTCCAACGGCAGTCTTCCACGTCCCGGAATCACAAATTCCCTAGAGGCGGGATCGTAAATCTCACCGAGCCAGTCGCATACAGGGTTCACTAGGTTCTTGCACCGAACATCCATCAGAGCTTGCATCCCCATCTCACCAGCAGCTCCCTTCTGCTCGTCAGTAAATCCCTCAGTCAATATAGTCAGGCGTTCTTGTGAAGCCCTATTGCGATAATGTTTCTTCTCCTGCATAACAGACAAATGATCATTTGTTGCCATGTTTCAATGTCATGAAAATTTAGTTCCTAATGGAAGATTGCAAACTCAATGTGACATTAAAACATATGGGGGTGGAAAGTTACCTCATCGCCATCTTTTGTCTGACCAGTTGCGCGATTCTGTTGCAGTAACTCCATGAAGTCATCATCATCGTCTTGATGGTCGCCGCGAGCCATTGTGCTGAGGTAAGAACAAAACACAGCCGCCAGATACAGACAGAACTGCATAAAGTAAGTATTCACTTGATATCATCGATGAACAGAAAATTAAAACTCTAATGGTTGCCCCAATGTTTAAGCATCTGAAAGAGGACAGTAATTGTCATGTGATGAACATACACAAAAAAGACAGAAAAAATAAATCAGAATGAAAAGCAATTGCAGAAGTATGGCAAACTGGACGTGTATGAACTTATGAAGGAAGCAGTTGCCAGCTAGCAGAATGTACTTGCCATATTGGCTCAATTGAAAGTGGCAAGATGAGGCAAGATCATAGGAACACCCACACCCCCTATGATTGTCCAACAAGAAATGTGACAACTAAACACATTGGCTTCATTAAAAATGTACAGATCGTAAGTCACCTTAACAATGTTCAAGTTGCCATGTTAGCACAAGACACTACAAAGAAAGGCACACATCTTCCACTGCACAAACATATAATGTGGCAACTCACACCCTGTCCTCATATAAAAATGAGTTGCGATGTGTTCACAGGCAAAAGTACTAGGTTCAAAATTGCCATGTTAAAATGCAAGACAATTCAAAAATGTGCAGAAAACATCCACTACACAGCATGTAATGTGGCAATTCACACCCTGGCCTCATATATAAAATGAGTTGCCATGTAGTACAGCCAAATATGTTCAGAAATCACAAGTCAGCATGGCAAAACGCAAACTGATTCTATAGTACAGTGAATTTGCCCATTATCCTGCCTACAGCATGGCAACAGCCATAGTGTGTTCACAAAAGATTAGTTGCCACATGGAAAGCATATTTGTGGCAACTGACACGGTTGATCAGGAAATTAGTTGCCACATGGAATGCATAGTTGTGGCAACTGACACGGTTGATCAGAAAATTAGTTGCCATCCAATGAAGATAGTTGCTGAAAATTCCATGGCTGCCATTATACTACACTTTGAAATACATCTACCTAGATCTAGGGTTCATTCGCAACTATCATATCCTCAAAAATAACAACAAAAAACTCACTACACTGACGGCCTTATCATTCTGAAGCAATACATAACTAACATCTAGAAAAATCTCCGGCGTGTGGACAAGATAATGGGCAATCCACACCGGCATGGCTGCCACCGCGGATAGGCCGATCCACACCGGCACGGCTGCCACCGCGGCGGCGTCGAAACTGCGCAATGCCGCCCTAAACAACAAGCACCGGACTCCACCGCCGACGGGGATGACGGAGCACCGCGAAACCCCCGGAATCTCGAGGAATCTCGAGCGGAAATTAACCACATAGGGGAGGGGGGAATGCAGGCAGAAATGTGAGCGTGGGATGGAGCATTACCTTCAATCTGCGGGCACTCCGGTGAAGACGCTCCGGTCTGGCGTGCCCCACCAACCGCCTCCGCGGCGGCCTTCACCTCTCGGCTTCTCCTCCAATCGACTGAACTGGTATGGATGGTGAGTTGGGGGTGTAATGAAGTGGATGGAGTAATGGAACCATGAGGGGAGGGGGGCGAAGTGGCGAGACGTGGTAGACGGCAACCGCAGTCGGGCGTGGCGTGCGGGCGCCACGGCAGTTCCACCGCACGCCCCGACTGGCAACCGTTGACCGCGGAGAGGAAACCGGCGTGCGGGCGGACTCTCTCACACACCACACACACGAGTTGTTCTACGTGGCACACAAAATCAGCCATTTCGTGCCAAGATTCGTGCAAAAGTAACTGGACGGCGATGGAGGCGTGTGGGTTAGTTGGCTAATGCCCACACGTGTGGGCGTTAGTGTTTCCGTATAAATACTAGGATGTATTACATATATTATATTGATTATAAATTGACAATCCAGGGATGCGCACATACCTGATAAACCGAAAAGGAGGTTGTACTTCCTCGGTTCGGTTTATAAAGTTGGACATGGTATTCGGAAGATCTATTTTATTAGAAAAATATGTATTATATTCTATAAAAGTATATCCTTACAATCATTGTCAAATGTAATTTCTAATCATATAATTTTTATGGTATATTATACTTCCACCACCCCATATTAAGTGTCGCTAAAACGAATGTATCTAGCATGTAGGGAGTACATGTTTTATAAATCAATTCAGTGACCAAAAACCCGCGTGCGATTTATAATATAACCCAACAGATGGAATATTTGAGTTTTCCGTTGCCACTCGTGTCTGCGTGTTGAGTGCACCGGCGGGCCCGTGAAAGGAAGTCATGTTTCTTGTAAGGACAGAGAAAACTAACGTGACGCAGGTGGTAGACTTTGCATGTTGTCTAAAGTGCCAAGTGCCAACTCTTCTCCTATGTCAATTTCTTCCAGGCACGTAGCAACAACTTTCCTTTACCATGTAGCAATAACATTTTAATGTTCGAAATCACTACTTAATGTTTAACTATACAATGTGAGGTTTCTAGGCGGCTCATTGTCAGGTCCAGATTGTTCAGCCTCTTGGTGTTTCTACCTCCCATTCGTTCTCCTGGATTCGATCAAATAAAAACTAATTTAGCTAGGGTTTTCATGAAATTTAAATTGTGTTCGAAGTGAGGCTTGGCAAGACCTAACCGCTGCATGACCTTTCATCCCTCCTCACAAGACCTTGTGGCCGCAACACCCCATCTCCCCTTCCTACACCACGTCGTCACCAAAGGACGCCATCGGGCCAAGCCCGTGTGGCCGATAGCAGCAGCGGGGTGCATGCTCGCGATGGAGGGGCACTCGTGGGCTTCAGGCATAGGTGATTCGGGCATAACAACACGGTCTAGGGCAGGAGTAATTGATGGTTGTAGCGGACATTTGGAGCTCGGTGGGAGGCCTATGACGGCATCAAAGATGGCTGGAGGTATGATCTTGGTCATGTGCCATTCAGATCAGCGCAGCCAGCGGCGGTGGGTCTGAGGCATGTGTTGTGTCGTCGACGGTGGTCCCTGTGATGGCAGATTATGGTTGGGTGTCCCCCGCAAAAAATATGGTTGGGTATCGAATGGCCTCCTCCACTGGTTGGATCCCACCTGCAACGGCATCGTCCATGTGGTCGGCACCATCTGGCTGCAGTGTTTCTCATTTAGACCTGGCCGTGGTAGCATCGGCCGGCCACTCGACATGAGGATTGCGATGGCCATCAAAGGGTCTTCGTCAGAGTTCTTTTGTCCAGATCCGGTGGTTGCTGTTTGCTGCTCATACTGACAAGGTTATGGAATGCAGTTGGGATCGTGGGTTTTGGTGGCTCTCACTCCTCCTAGTTTGCCTTCGGCGGTGAGATGCATCTATGTATGATGGCTTGACGCTGAGGGTATGGTTGTCCAATAACGACAGAGAGATTTCCTACATAGCGCATGTACTTCTGGGATCGCGGAAAGTGGTGGTTACCACACAAGATTAACTTTCATTTGGTGGTGCTTCTGGACTACCTAGTCTTGAGCTCCACGGAAAAAATCATGGGTCTAACCCGAGTTAGTTATACCTGGTAATAGGGATGTTTTCTGTCATTACCTTGTTGAAGGCATTGCTCAGACTCGTTCTTCACGGTCAAAACCTATAATCTAAACTTTGGTAGTTGGTCCCGGTGACGGCGGCACTTGAGCATCATTCCCTTCTTGAAGGCGTTGTTGTTGAAGAACTTTTCTTGTCGTCCTTATGGTGTCAAGAGATGGTTGGTGCGGATAGTAGTTGATATAGCTTGTCGATCATATGATTTTTTTTCTCGCTTAGACATAACTTTGGTCTTGTATTACTTTACTCTTTTCTTAAGTGATTTATTTTGTGTCTATTTGTGTGGATTGTGTTTCGCATTCTAATTATGTAAAGTCCGCAAAAGGCTGGATATGTGCTTATTGTATTTGTATCCCTTTCTTTTGAGTGAATAAAATCCACTGTTTGTTGAAAAATCTTGGTGTTTACATCTCATAACGACACCACAAATGTAATCCATGAATGGTGTATTTGCTTTTAAATGGGCTAAATAATTTGGGTCAACTTGTCAGATAGATGCCGAGTGGCCCGGCCATTGTATGCGAGTCACATAATTATCTGAAATTTCCAGGTATAGACAATGATCGCGAAAAGTAGTGTGGCTTCTTAGCCTTCTTTTTAACGGTTGAATTTAGGCCACAGCGGTCAACATGGCAATCGGGACTGCAACCCGCTAACTCGACGGGTAAATTCCCTATTAGGGTAAGGCTGTAAGTGTTTGGAAAAAATAAATACCTATTAGAACAAGAATTTAGAAGAAATAGATACCCGACAGCGGACGCGAAGTCTATCTGAAATTCCTGTTTTTCACGTTGAATTTTCAACTAATTACTTTGACTACTGACCGTTCAGTTACACCCATCGCTTTGACATTTTTCTTGCCCTTTTGAGAAACCATTCTTTGACGTATTCGCCCCTACTTTGTGAGCATGTCAATGATCGAGTTGTATTGTCAAGTCCATCAGGAAATACGGGAGTGCTTTCTGCATGTTTCTTTTCATTTGCACATATCTTATCTTCAAACGATGTTGCCCTTTATAATGCATGACCCGTGTTGGAAATATGAGCAATTTACCAAATGATTTTATTAGCAGAAATACTAGATAAAGCATGACTAATATAGCCGCGATAAAGCAAGTCATGCAATCTAACGGAAAGAAAGTAAATAGCATCTGCATATATGAACTTGAACTAAACACATCTAGAACAGACACTAGATGAAGTTGCATATATGAAGTAGAACCTATCATATGTAGGGCAGAAACTAGAGCAAAGAAGTGTGTCATGACATCTAACAGAAAGAGCAAGAACACGTACGGGACAGCAGCAGCAGAAGCACTGGACTTGGGGTCGACATCCTCTCCAGCCATGTCGTTTCTGAGGTAGTCGACGTCGGGGAAGAAGTCGTCGTTGGGGAAGTAGTCGTCGGAGTCCGTGATGAAGAAGCCAGTAGTCACGCAGAGCGCTCCCCAAAAACCTTATCACCCTTCTCCTGTACAGGACTCAAAAGGTGCGGTTCCGGAGGCCTACTGTCCCGACCTTCGGTGCACGCCGCAAGCCGGGATGGGGAAGAACGTAGCAGCAGCGCAGTGCTCGGAACTTTCTGGCGAGAGGAAGAGGACCTTCTGGTGTGTCTCTCTAGAGAGGAGCGACCTCTCTTATATAGGCACAGGAGAAGGACGCGAACAGGCTGCGGCGGGAGGTGAAGCAACGGAGGGAGACGAAACGAACAAGCAGCGGCCGAAGAGGCGCGCTGTTCGAATTCAGTGTCCACTACAGAAAACATTTCGGCTCCCGCGTGACCTTTCGTATACCCGTCGTGCGTGGCAAAATTTTTGACATCGGCTCATTCCCGCAACCCGCGGCGCATCGTGACGAGGCGTGGCGTGGCGTGGCGGGCGGCGGAGGAGGAGCGCGCGTGGATGTCCCTCTTATTCTCATGCTCATACAAGTGGGAAAAGAACCTCCCTTATAAAGAGGTCCAACTCCCTCTAAACTAGCAATGTGGGACTAAACTTTAGTAGTGTCCCTTGCCTTGCACGAATGGGCTAAGTGGGCCTCTAGGATTTATTAGGAATTTCTGAAATTGTTATTGGGCTAGACCCAAATAGACAAAATTCCAGCAATCCCCCACCAGATCCCAGAGGCACACAAAATTTGCCTTTGGTTCCAAAACACTGTTTTATATACCGGTACTGCAGTGGAGACTGTTAAGTTGAACTTCCACCTAGAACTCTATGCTACACTAGTAAGCAACTTAAACAGTGGACTGGGCCTTGACTGCAAGTTTTCTGTGAATCTAGCTTCACATAAAGCCTTGACCGATACGTGGCTACCGTGGGTCTTCCCCGCGGGTGGAGCTTATGCGTCATGCTCCGAGACCTTTCATGAGTTTACTAGAGAGAACCCTACTCTCATATATTGCGACGTTTGACAATCAAACTCATATAGGTGTGTTCTTCAAAAGATGTTCTGCAGGACAACATCTCTGCTTAAATGAGCCATTTAGAACACATTAAGATATACATCAACCTGCCATACAGTTTTAGGAGAGTATTGCATCTTCATGGAGTGGTATTGTTAATAGTAAGGATACTCTCCTCTCAGTTGATCAACAGCTTGTCTTCCACGTCTAATTCACGGGATCTCCGATCACAAAGAATAGGTTACCACTGTGAACAACTCATATTGTGGGTCTCATACCCATCTCCCTCGATGCATTATCTATCACATTACGTGATACACCCTTAGTAAAAGGATCTGCCAGATTTTTAGACGTTTGGATATAATCCAATGCAATAACTCCGGAGTTTCTCATTTTCCTGACAGACTTTAACCTTCTCTGAACGTGTCTTGATGACTTCATGTTATCCTTTGAGCTGCTCACTTTCGTGATCACAGTTTGATTGTCGCAGTTCATAAGGATACCCGGTACAGGTTTCTCAACAACCGGCAAGTCATTCAAGAGCCGGCGAAGCCAATCTGCTTCGACCGTAGCTGTATCTAGTGCTGTGAGTTCTGCTTCCATTGTTGACCTCGTTAAGATGGTCTGCTTGCAAGACTTCCAAGAAATAGCGCCACCTCCATGAGTGAATACATACCCGCTCGTGGCCTTTATCTCATTAGCATCTGAGATCCAGTTTGAGTCACTATACCCTTCAAGCACCTTTGGGTGCCCAGTTTAGTGAATTCCATAATTCGCAGTGCCTTTCAAATAACGCAAAACTCTCTCTAGAGCTTTCCAATGCACATCTCCTGGTTTTGAGACAAACCGACTCAGTTTGCTAACAGCAAAAGAGATGTCAGGTCTTGTAGCACTGGCTAAGTACATAAGCGAGCCAATAATCTGAGAATATTTCAATTGATCTCTAGCAATTGTTCGATTCTTTCTAAGTAACACACTCGCATCATATGTTGTTGGAGAGGGCTTGCAGTCACTATAGCCAAAGCGACTCAAGATCTTTTCCACATAGTGAGATTGAAGGAATGCAATCCCACCATCATCGTCTCTCAACAACTTTATGTTCAAAATGACATCAGCCACTCCTAAATCCTTCATCTCAAAACAACGAGATAGGAAATCCTTGACCTCCTTAATAACATTCAGATTTGTTCCGAAAATCAGTATGTCATCAACATACAAGCAAAGAATAACTCCTTCGCCCCCACCATGGCGATAGTACACACATTTATCAGCTTCGTTTACAACGAAGCCTGCAGCGGTTAAAGTTCTTTCAAACTTCTCGTGCCACTGTTTGGCTGCTTGCTTGAGTCCATACAAAGACTTCAGCAACTTGCACAATTTTCCTTCCTGACCATCTAGTACAAACCCATCTGGTTGTTCCATATAAATTTCCTCGTCCAACTCTCCATTTAGGAAAGCAATCTTAACATCCATTTGATGAACGAGAAGACCATGTGAGGCAGCTAGTGAAAGTAGAACTCGAATAGTGGTCAGTCGAGCCACAGGTGAGTAAGTATCAAAGAAGTCTTCACCTTCCTTTTGGGTATAACCCTTAGCCACGAGCCGAGCCTTGTACTTTTCAATAGTACCATCAGGCCTAAGCTTCTTCTTGAATACCCATTTGCATCCTATAGGTTTGCACCCATAAGGACGATCAGTTATCTCCCAAGTTTCATTCGCCAAGATGGAATCCTTCTCGCTACGAACCACTTCCTTCCAGTAGTCAGCATCTTCAGATGCATAGGCCTCTGAAATAGAACTGGGAGTGTCATCTATGAGATACACAAGAAAATCATCACCAAAGGACTTTGCAATCTCTGTCTCTTGCTCCTAGTAGGAACTTCATTGTTCTCCTCCACAGAATTTTCAAAGTCTTCCATCAAAATGGCAGGTTCGGTAATTGTAACTAGTTCCTGATTCGCTGAACTAGGCATCTCCTGATTAGAGGAGGTAGACATATCCTTCATGGGAAAGATATCTTCAAAGAAAGTCGCATCATTCGACTCCATGATCGTACCGACATGCATGTCAGGTACCTCGGATTTTACAACCAAGAATCTATAGCCAATGCTATGAAAAGCATATCCCAGGAAAACACAATCCACAGTCTTTGGTCCAAGCTTCCGCTTCTTTGGAATTGGAACATTGACTTTCGCCAAACAACCCCATGTTCGCAGATAAGAGAGTTTTAACCTTTTCTTCTCCCATTCCTCTAATGGAGTTATCTCTTTGTTCTTTGTGGGGACTTGGTTTAGGACATGACATGCCGTCAATATCGCCTCCCCCCACCATGCCTTGGAGAGACCCGATGTGTCTAACATGGCGTTAACCAAATCAGTTAGAGTACGGTTCTTTCTTTCGGCCACCCCATTTGACTGAGGTGAGTAGGGAGGCGTCCTCTCATAGATTATACCATGTTCTGCACAAAAAGCATCAAATTCACTGGAAAAATACTCTCCACCACGGTCGGACCTAAGCCTCTTGATTTTTCGATCAAGTTGGTTTTCCACTTCAGCTTTATAGATCTTGAAAAAGTTCAAAGCCTCATCCTTAGATTTCAGAAGATACACACGGCAGTATCTAGTGGAGTCGTCAATTAATGTCATGAAATATTTCTTTCCACCTTTTGTCAAAACACCATTCATTTCACATAGATCTGAATGTATGAGCTCGAGTGGTGCAAGATTTCTCGTTTCCGCAGTCGTGTGAGACTTATGAGGTTGCTTAGCTTGCACACACACTTGACACTTAAATCCCTTGACAGTGGTGTAACTAGGGATTAAGTTCAACTTCGCTAGTCGCGACATGCAACCAGAGTTAACATGACAAAGACGTGAATGCCACACATTTGATTCACTATTGTTGCAAATATGATTAACAACTTTATTGCGAACGTCTGATAAGGATAAACGAAACAGGCCTCCTGACTCATAGCCTTTACCAACGAAGGTTCCATACTTGGATATTACAAATTTATTCGACTCAAAGACAAGCTTGTAGCCATCTCTACACAGAAGAGATCCGCTAACAAGATTTTTATTGACGGAGGGGACATAATGCACGTTCTTCAGCCACACGATCTTCCCCGAAGTAAACTTCAGATTGACCATGCCAACACCACAAACAGAAGCACTTGAACCGTTGCCCATCAGCACGGTTGAAGTCCCTGCGGTCTGATAAGACGAAAACATGGAAATATCACCGCATACATGCACATTAGCACCCGTGTCAATCAACCAATCAGGAGAATGACATACTGAAAGAATAGTGGGAAATATACCATACCCTGCATTCTTTATGTCAGTGTCTCCAATGACAACATTAGCAGTCTTGCCGCCTTTCCTAGGATGACGCTTGTCATAGCGATTAGGGCAACTAGGAGCCCAATGATCAGGATCCCCACACACATGACAAGCACCTTTCTTCTTGTCATTCTTTTCTTGAAGTTCGTGTGTTGCACAGCCTTGTTCTTCCCATCAAACTTTGCTTTACCATCAAACTTGCCCTTGTTCTAGAACTTGTGGGGCTAGAAGTTCTTCTTCTGTACCAGATTGGCACTATATCCTCCCTCAATACCTCGAGCACGTGTGTCCTTTGCTCTCGCCTTTTCTTCCACATCAAGAGTGCCAATGAGATCCGGAACGGAAAACTCCTGCCTCTTATGCTTCAGTAAGGTAGCAAAGTTCCTCCATGAAGGAGGAAGCTTATTGATGATACCTCCGGCAACAAACTTGTCCGGTAGCATACAACTGAAGTGCTCAAGTTCTCTAGCAAATGACTGTATCTCATGAGCTTGCTCAACCACGGAGCGCTCTTCAGTCATCCTGTAATCATAGAATTGATCCATGATGTACAGCTCAGTGCCAGCATCCGAGACCCCAAACTTGGCCTCGAGTGCATCCCACATATCTTTTCCATTATCAATTGACGCATAAGCATCAACTATGTTCTCACCAAGAACACTCAAGAGAGCAGCCTTAAACAGAGTATCCATTTTCTGAAAGGCTTGTGCCTGTTGAGCATCAAGCTCTCCTTCAGGTTTGCCAAGAGTGGCGTCATAGCAACTCATGGTTTGAAACCATAAGACTGCTCTCACGCGCCACCTCTTATAGTGGATACCCTCAAACATAGGAGGTCTCATGGAAGCAGCAAAACCACTTGGTGTAAATTGCCTATAATAAGGTTTTCGATTGTTGAAATATGAGCAATTTACCAAATGATTTTATTAATAGAAATACTAGATAAAGCATGACTAATATAGCCGTGATAAAGCAAGTCATGCAATCTGACGGAAAGAAAGTAAATAGCATCTGCATATATGAACTTGAACTAAACACATCTAGAACAGACACTAGATGAAGTTGCATATATGAACTAGAACCTATCATATGTAGGGCAGAAACTAGAGCAAAGAACTGTGTCATGAGATCTAACAGAAAGAGCAAGAACACGTACGGGACAGCAGCAGTAGAAGCACTGGACTTGGGGTCGACATCCTCTCCAGCCATGTCGTTTCTGAGGTAGTCGACGTCGGGGAAGAAGTCATCGTCGGGGAAGTAGTCGTCGGAGTCCGTGATGAAGAAGCCAGTAGTCGGGCAGAGCGCTCCCCAAAAACCTTATCACCCTTCTCCCGTACAGGACTCAAAAGGTGCGGTTCCGGAGGCCTACTGTCCTGACCTGCGGTGCACGCCGCAAGCCGGGATGGGGAAGAACGTAGCAGCAGCGCAGTGCTCGGAACTTTGTGGCGAGAGGAAGAGGAGCTTCTGGTGTGTCTCTCTGGAGAGGAGCGACCTCTCTTATATAGGCACAGGAGAAGGACGCGAACAGGCTGCAGCGGGAGGTGAAGCAACATAGGGAGACGAAACGAACAAGCAGCGGTCGAAGATATAGATCCAATTCAAATATTTATTGGATTAATTCAAAGGCCCAAAATAAATATGTTAAACCTTCCGAAAATATTGGTTTGAATTTTATTCTTGCCAATATTTTTCAAGGTTTAACAGGAACATTTTCTTAGGCTTCTTTGAAAAGATTTTAATGTTGATCATTTTTAAAAGGTTTCTGAGGCTTTGAAAATTCCTCAATTCAAATTTCATTTGAATTTAAACATGATGCATGGAGGCAAGAAAAATCAAGCAAGGGCTGATCTGGGGCTGTGACAGCTCACCCCCACTAAACAAGAATCTCGTCCCGAGATTCAGGACATGAGGTAAGAAGACAGAGGGAGTACGAACTAACATGATCTTCACGATCCAAGTTGCACTTCATAAGAACGTTTATTCGATCACCAACTTTGTCTCGATGTCTTGCTCTGAGAACTCCAACCGACAAGACAACAGGAGGAAAGGGAAAACTCTAGAAGGATCGATCTTCTCGAATATCGAACAACTCAGGATCAACTCATGGAGGGGGGCATTGAAACATCTCTCGAGCTGAGAGGCAAAACATGCACCAGGAGGGACGGAAGAAACAATTTGACGAGGGTTTCAAAGTAGCGAGGAAAAATTGCCATGATTCCATAATGGGGCACCTTGGGGAAGGTGACTCGTAGAGTTATTCCCTTAAGCGGCAAAAAGAATTACTTTTGATACAAAGATCATTGAAACTCTCTAGACCGGCCCAAGGAAAATCGCAAACGATCATTTGAAGGAGTTCAGAGAAATGGCATACTCAGATCGGAAAGGAAACTATGGTTATGGAGCAACTCGGTAAACGGAAGGCACATTCCCGTTGATACCGGGGATATAACCTAGTGTCTGAGTATGCTCTCCAGAACTTGAGCATTTCCATATTCATCAAGGTTTTACCAACATCCGTGCCGAGGATCCTGGCAACACATCATACTACCATGATGAACGGTGATGGAGGATGCAGGTGCAAAGGAGGACAACACTTTCTCAGATTTCACCTTAGCGAAGCCAAGGGAGCAAAATCTGGATGATCGACCGAGAGACATTTAGCACTCCGCTTCTGATGTTCTCCTTGATGTTCTAGTGTAACCCATTAGATGTGGTTTGGTATCTTGAACATCAAGTAGTAGGTCAGACTTCGGGAGCGCAGGAATCCATAAGGAATAACTAGTGGATTAAATCCTTAGAAATCCTTATGGGGAGGTGGCCAACTTACTCAATCAAGATACTACCATAATAGGTCTTCCGGCTGGGTGTGTTGGCCACGACATCCACTTTACTGGTTATCGAGAGACCAATATTATAATTCTTGGAAAATGTTCCAACCATCATATCTGCCCGAGATTCAGATCTGGTTGGTGTTAGGATATTCCAGACCCATCAAGTCTAGAAGGAAAATGAAAGTTTGCAACACAAATCGACGAGATGACGTTGCGAGATTCTCAGGGGATGAACTACGATAGCAAGCTCCAAAACATGAGCTGGTTCTGCTACAAACACATGTGAACACGCTATCCCAGACAAGCATGACCACATAGTAGTCTTATGATAAAACACTACCGAGTTCAGGTCGGGAACCATCAACGAGGATATCGAAGCCTTGTGCATGAACTAGTATTCGCACAGCAACTCCTTTTCCTTGAACAAATCAATCAGTGGCTTGGTGTGCTAGGGAATACATATGGAGTGGAGGTAATTAATCTACCAAACCATAGAATACATTCGCACATGCATAACTGACTTGGGATGGTACCAAAGGAAACAAAAACAATATTTCTTGAACTCACGGTGGCAACTTGCACCAAATGCACATGAATTCGAGGAAGTCACTACTCACATCTAAACATATTCTTCATGAGCCGGCACGAAGAGAAATGCTTACACAAGTTTCCAACACCAACTTAGATGTTCAACATGAATCATGGAGGAGACGAGATGCTGCTGATGGGCTCAATAGCAACTCATCGGAATTTCCATATCACTGGACTTCCACCATCATGTGAACACGGTGATAGCATTGGTCAGATCCAAAAGATATAATGGTGTATGCTCGAGGGATCAACCACGAGTAAGACAACATTACGAACACCATTGGTTCTGATTTGATTTGACGATAGCCCACACTCAAATCAAAGTCTTGATACGACAATAGGTCCAACAACTGATCACAGGGACCAATCGATGAATATATCATCTATCTTCAACACACGCAAATATATCCCTTGAAATGAACTAAGCTGGCAAGCTTTTATCTTCCAACTCTCCAAGTTGTTGTTTAGCTTGACCAACTAGCTAAGGGGTATCCAACATGGATTCTTGGAGAAAAGGGTGGCTACAAGAACCCAACTTGATCACGAATTCAACATAGCGGTCAGGTGACAACCTGGTGATTCTTCCGAGAAGATATTCGGAAAATCACGTACCACCGATATGTTGCTAAGCTCGAGAACAATCTTGCTTTTCAGGGCAAGACGATATGACCGAATAAGCAAGGACTGACACTGTCCTAACTCATTGATCGAAAAGTGCACCGGGAATAAGGACTGGGTAGCACGATCAACCTTAGGATGTGATTCAGTAGCCAACATGCTAAGAATGAGAATATTGTCCATTTACTACCAAGCAACGGAGTTGCTAGGAGTATTGATTTCACACATCACGATTCACTTGTCGGTGTTCCAGTTGCAACAACACGGGACCAAGAAATGAGTGATGATGGCGAGGAGTATCACTGCGTCAAGAATTCATAAGAGGTGGTGCAATTCTCATGACAATTCTGACATAAAGGGGGGTAATACTTCGAGGTAGAACAGAACAAAAGCTGGATTGGCATTTGATCTGCGGAATACAACTACTTTGACCCAATCCCAAAGATGGACGAGGTACTGGATTTTTTTTCTCCTAGTCATTCCGAATTAGAATGGCTTGACAGACCACAAGAGTAATAGGCATCGATAACACAAATGCACAATTACTCCTGACTATCAATTGATAGACGAGGGCCAGAAAATAACTAAAGAGGGACAACCCAAAGGAACATATGTTTTTCTAAGTTGTGGATGCATGGATTAGTATGTCGAACAAATTCAACATATTTCTTCCGAATAACCCATGCAGAGGAGGAAGGACTGGCAGAGTCACAACATGAATGGAGTACTCCTCACGAGCGCCCTGGTTGTGATCTTTTGGTTAAAAGAACTTCTGCCATAATGGTTCATGGTATTTGGAAGAAGGAAATACCACGGACCTTGAGGACTGTCGCAAGGTTACTAATATCCTAAAGGAACGAGCAAACACTATCAACAGGAGGTAAGTGGAGTGAATCTTGGGCTCAAGAACCCAGAAATAGAATGCCTACTAACTAAATGGCATCATGGGATGCTTTCGAGAATAATGGCCAGAATCATCACACTGGGGATGCAAGCATTGCTAGATTACTATGTGGTCCTCTAAGACACCTAGGGTCGTAATAATAACTCCAACATATATGTCGAGGCAATAGAGTACCTCAACTCAGCAATTAGTGTGATTAACCTGGCCTAAAGGAACATCGAGAACGGAAAGAAGGGATTTGTAAATGCATCAGATTATTTAGAAGCCTGGGATGACTCGGACAGCATAACGGCTGTAAATGCTCAAAGGATTTGAGACATCCTGCAAGAAATGGTGGCATAACCACTTAGAAGCACAATATCAAGGTTCCGAGACCAACTATGAACACACGGAAGTAGTAGAAACTGAACTGGGGCTTAAATCCAACAATCCTACAAGTCTACAGATTAGTAACACGTCATCCTAATAGATAGATGAGAAGGCCTAGTTCTTAATCCCCGTAGAAGGGAAGAGGATGACTCAGATCAGAAGGGCATAAGGTAAAGGAGTAAAAAGAGCCTTACGTTCCCTTCCACAATCAATTCCCTTATATAACTAAAGCATTTCTAGACACAACTTCGACCAGTTTGGCTTGGTAATCCTACAGGCAGTCAGGCTCTGATACCAACGCTGTCAGGACCCCGATTCTAAGTCACACCGATCTATCCTGTAACACCTCATATCACTTTGCGGCCTCACGCACGGTATTCCCACGGGTGTCGCCTTACCATGGCCCGGGACCGTTTGCGCCTTTTGGCTCACGCATATGATAATGTCGCTAGCATCCATATGACAGAGAACCCGGGCCGACATGACTAGTCGTGAACCCAAAGTGGCACTAACTTACGGGGACAGGCATACATGAATCAACATCGAGCATGTCGGTCAGCAGCGTGCGAATCCGGGCTGTAGCACTGGGCTAACAGGACTCTGGGAACCCGGGCTGTAGCAGGCTAGGCAGGACTCCGGATGTCACCGCGTGACATTTCCCCGAAGGGACAGACACAGGAACGAAGTGAAACACATGCCGGCCAGTCAAGTGTTCCGGAGTAGTAGTGCTGGGCTAGCAGGACTCCGGTGAACCGGGCTGTAGCGGACTACTATGGTTCATGGAAGCACAAGACTACATTTCCCCATAAGAGAGGCTACCAAGGATAAACAACTAGGTTGTGGGATCCCACACATACCAAGCATTTCAATCATACACACAATATGCTCGATATGTGCAAATACAACATGGCATCACAACAAGACTCTACGACTCAGAGTATTTATTCATTAGGCTCCGAAGAGCCAGATATTACAAACATGGGTCTCATGACCCAACATTCAGAGCATACAAGCAACAAGCACATGCGGAAGCTTAACTTGTCTGAGTACAGACAACTACAAATGAAAAAGGCTGAGAAGCCTGACTATCTACCAGATCCTGCCGAGGGCACAAGATCGTAGCTGAGGTAACAAGCTAAACGTCGAAGTCCACACAGCACTACTACCGAGACTGACGTCTCTCTGCAAAACATAAAATAGGCAAACGTGAGTACAAATGTACCCAGCAAGACTTACATCAGAACTATCTACATATGCATCCGTATCATCAAAAGGGGTGCTGGAGTTTAACTACAGCAAGCCAGCTTTGACTCAGTGGCTAACCTGAACTACGACTGCAAGCAACTCTTTTGAGGTGGCGCACACGAGTCCACAAATTCACCATATCAATAATCAACTATGGATCGGCTCCCGTCTCCCTACGAGAACGCCATCCATATCACTCACGCTTATCTTGCGCATTTTAGAGTATCCACTTTCACTTGTCTATGAACTGTTATAGGCAACCCAGAAGTCCTTTACCGCGGACACGGCTATTCGAATAGATGATGTTAACCCTGCAGGGGTGTACTTCGACACACACGCTCTCACCACTTACCGCCGTTTACACGACATGTACTCGGCAACCTTCAAGCGGAAGCCCAGCGAGGGTGTCGGCCACAGCCTACCTAAACTCTCAAGTCTCTAGTCTAGGTTTATCGCCTATTCAGGTTCCATCCGCAGGGAGTCCGGCCGAGGTTTCCACATACGGCCCCGAACGATGTGTGCAGGGTTCCCGAGACACCAAACGGGCGCCCGGTACACCGTGCCACGTGCCTACCGCATCACAGCCCACCCCTCCGGTCAGCGCTGCCCACGGCCTCCAGCATACTACAAACACTAGAAACTACTTGCAACTCCTGGACAGAGGACAAGGGTGATTAAGAAGCCGAGAGGGTCCATTGGTTTCGGGCCCAATGCGTGGTAGTAACTGTATCATGGATCACAAACACAGAACTCAGTTCCTGAGGACGGCTTCAATGAGACAACCCACCATGTACTCCTACATGGCCTCTCACCGCTACCTTTACCAAATCGTGTTCACACACTTAGCTCACACACAGTAGGACATGTTCTTCACCATTCCAACTCATCCCCGATGAATCAGACCTGACACAACTCTAAGCAATAGCAGGCATGACAAACAAGCATGAATGAGTAGGCACATCAGGGCTCAAACAACTCCTACTCATGCTAGTGGGTTTCATCTATTTACTGTGGCAATGACAGGTCATGCAGAGGATAAGGGGTTCAACTACCGCAGCAAGTAACAGATGAATCGTTGTTGTCCTAATGCAGTAAAAGAGAGCAGGAGCGAGAGAGTGGGTTTGTATCAGAATGGACAAGGGGGTTTTGCTTGCCTGGCACTTCTGAAGATATTATAGTTCTTCATCGGTGTCATCGATCACGTCATCGGAGCATCGGCTACTGAGAGGGGACGGTTACCGGCAAACAGAGAAGGACACAATCAATGCAATGCGACAATATGATGCATGGTCATGACATGTCGAGAATGTAATGATTTACACTAATGCATCTAGCAACAGTTTAAATGAGGTCCATATGAACTAAGGGTTCATATGCAAACTCCATATTTAGCATTTATAATGTCATTATCATGTTTTCGCCTATACAGCAGGTATAACTTAGTTTGAAATGCATGAAAATGATACAGATGGATAGATTGCATTTTTCTGATAATTTTTCATATATAAATTATTTCATTCTGAGCTATGGTTGATTTTATATGATTTTTAGAAGTTTATACTATTTTCTGGAATTTTCAGATATTTCTAAAATAGAAATAATCCAGAAAAGGGGTTTATTGCGTCAGCACTGCGTCACTGTGACGTCAGCTGGTCAACAGCGCCTAACCAGAGTCAAACCTGACAGTGGGACCCATATGTCATCGACTCAGCTAATTAATATAGTTAATTAGCCTTAAGTTAAACCTAACCAAAATGTCAGTGGGGCCGGGGCCCACATGTCAATGACCCAGGGGGGTCAAATCCCTGGTCAACCGGGGCTAAATCACTGGCGTTTAGCCGCCGGCGGCAGCAGACGCGGCGGAAGGGCTCGGGATTGCTCCTCCGGCGCCCAATCGAGCAGAGGAGGGCACGCGCGGGGAGCTGGGGCTCGCCCGCATCCAGAGCGGCATGCGGCAGCAGCGGGGACGGACGGAGCTCGCCGGAAACGAGCTCGGGGCGGCGCTGGCATTCGAGTGTTTGTGGCTACGGGGCTGCAGTGGCCGTGGCAGCGCGTTCATGGCACCTACAGTAACTACGCGAGGCGGCGAGCATGTTGGACACGACGCCCGGGCTGTTTGGTTGCCGGGGCCGCGTCGGCGGCGGGCGCCAGCGGCGGCGGGTGCGGTCGAGCTTGGTGCGGTCGCTACGGCATGCGAGGAAGAGAATGGAGAGGGGGGAAACGGCCAGCAGCTCACCACGGTCACGACGAGTGGGTCGGCGAGGTCGGGGAGGAGCTGATGAAGACGGGAGGTCGCCGGCGATCTCGGCGGCCGAACGACGGAGACGAGGTCGGGGGCGACGCTTCGGGGCGTTTGGCATCGCGTGACTCGGTGGGGAGGAAGAGGGGGGTCGAGGCGAAGCTTCGGAGCACACCGACGAGGCGAGGCAGTGGCTCTGGCCGCGGTGGTGCTCGTCGGCGGCGACGGCGCACTCGGGCGTTCGCGGGAGAAAGAAACAGAGGGGAGGAGGAGCACAGGGAGAGTGAGAGGGGTCGAGGCGGCTGCGTGGCGTCACCAGAGAAGGCCAGGGCGTCGAGGGAGAGCGGCAAGCAGGAGGTGGCCGGGGCGCGTGTGCGCGCACGGCGGCCACACGCCCTGCCTACTGGCCTGGGGAGGAAGACGACAGGGGAGGTGGAGGTGGGCTGGGCCAGCGAGCTGGGCCGGCCACAGGTAGGTGGGCCAGGTAGGCGCCAAGTATTCTCTCTCTTTTACTATTTGTTTTTGTTTCCCAATATTCTGCTGTTACGTTTTGATTCAGTTCAAAGACCAAACCATTTTCAAAATTCATGAAAATAATTGTGTAAACCAAATGGACTTATCCAAAGCTACACACCAATTTCCAGAATTATTGAACATATATTTATTATATAAAAAATATAGATCCAATTCAAATATTTATTGGATTAATTCAAAGGCCCAAAATAAATATGTTAAACCTTCCAAAAATATTGGTTTGAATTTTATTCTTGCCAATATTTTTCAAGGTTTAACAGGAACATTTTCTTAGGCTTCTTTGAAAAGATTTTAATGTTGATCATTTTTAAAAGGTTTCTGAGGCTTTGAAAATTCCTCAATTCAAATTTCATTTGAATTTAAACATGATGCATTGAGGCAAGAAAAATCAAGCAAGGGCTGATCTAGGGCTGTGACATATAAGCCTAAGAAGGAAGACCCTGAGGTGTCTTATGTCAATGATATGTAGAAAGATGATCTTTGGACTGAGCTGAAAGCAAATTTCACCCTACCGCCAGAGGAGGATCCGGAGAAGCCAGTTAAAGAGCAATTAATCAAGTCTTATGCTCTTAAGAAGATGGCAGACCTATTCGGGAGGTGGAAGACTAAGCTGAAAACGTTTGTCGACAAAGAAGAGACGCCAGAATTCATCGGCAAATAGGAGAAGATCAGAGATCACTGGCCTGCATTTGTGGCGCACAAGACATCGGAAAAGAGTAAGAAGTTGTCAGCAAGAAACAAAAAAATGCTGCGAAGAAGAAGCTTCACCATCGCACGGGGTCAGGTGGCTACCTCAAAGGCCGGCCTAAGTGGGCCAAGGCTGAGAATGATCTGCTTGATAAAGGGATCGAACCAGAGAAAATGAACTGGCCAGACCGTTGCCAGACTTGGTTCTTCGGGGCTGGCGGAACCTTGGACCCTGTATCAGGGAAGTGCGTTTGGACGGACGAGCAAATGAGAATACCAGGCAAGAGGCTTCAGCACTATATTGATGCAGTGCAGCAAGTGACGTTCGTTCCAGACAGAGAGAACGACGAGCTCACAATGGCCCTCGGGAATCCTGAGCACCCTGGACGGACACGAGGCACGCCAGGCTCTGTTCCGTGGAAGGCTGGTTTTCCGGACGCAGGCGGTTACAAATGCTAGGAGAGGAGGAAAAAAGTGGAGCAGACCCAAATTCAGAAGCTGCACGAAAGGGTTCAAGCGCTAGAGGAACGAGACGTAGCTCGCAGCAAGCGACCTGGCGAAACTACCCCCGAAGCTACCCCGCCATCTCAGCGGAGAAGCGGCGTGGCTTCCACCGAGCTGCTTCAGCCGGAGCATGTCTTGACGGCTCCTGCTAGCTACCCCGTGGATGCTATCACGGAGTCTCAACATTGCCACCTTATGACGCAATGGGAGAACTTCAAAGTCAAGGCGGCTGTCGGCTCTGTTCGACCTCCTGAACTCGGCGCAACTTTTCACTGTCGTCCGATTCCAGAAGGATATGCTAGGGTGACGGTGGACGAAATAACGGAGGGATTGGAGGACCTCCAGCTTGACCACCCTACCAGTGAAGGGGCGACTCGGCTGGGTTCTGCTCTGAAGACTCCATGCCTATGGCGGAAGGAGCTCATCAACCTTCCGAACTGGACGCCTCCGCCTCCTCCTCCTCCTCCTCCGGTGAGTAAGGGCAATCCGCCTCCTCCTCCGCCTCCTCCTCCGGCGAGTGATCAGGGCACTCAGCCTCCTTCTCCGGCACGTGGCGGCACTCCGCCTCCTCCTCCGCCTCCTCCTCCGGCGAGTGATCGGGGCACTCAGCCTCCTTCTCCGGCGTGTGGCGGCACTCCGCCTCCTTCTCCGCCTGCGCCGGCGCGCCCGAGCAGCCAGCCTCCTCCTTCTCCGCCTCGTCAGCAAGGGCGGAAGAGACCCGCCGCCGCTCCGGCTGCTCCGGCGCGTCGTAGTCCTTCTCCTCCGCCTCGTAAGCAAGGAAAGAAGACAGCCGCAGCCGCTCCGTCTGCTCTACCGGCGTCTAGCAGTATAGCCAGAGGCGGGAGGCAATACAGATTCGGTCCTTCTCTGAAGACTCCAGAGAAGTTACCATACGAGAGGACCGAGGAGGAAACCACGAAGATCGTGCGAGCCGAAGTGACGAACTTCTTTGAAGGGGTGAAAGCAAAGAAAAATCCACCTCCGGAGAAGAAGGTAGATCCGGTGAAAGCGAAGCGCACTCTGGCTGCCCTGACAAAACCACCAAAGTCTTCGCCGAAAGGCAACTATGAGCGCATTATTGCAAAGACATTTTGTCGAAGCAGAGCGGTCGGGAAGTACTGTCAGTGATCAAAGGTTAAAAGAACGACGAGCTGGGAAAAAAAATTGCCCAGCTCGGCGAAAAAGCGAACCAATCGTGCCCCCGCTCGAGGTGTCTAGCGACATCATCGCTAATGATCCGAGGATGGTGCCCGGTTATAGCAATCTTAGAGATTACCTGCCCGACGATGTACATTATGATTTCTTGGAAGTGGACGAACACAAATACCATTACGGGAAGCCTCTCGTCAAAGGATTACCTGATCTCTAACAAAGATGATGCGAAGATTACATGATTGGTACATGAAAACCTGCAGAGAGTCTGGGGGGAGGAATACTTTGACGCTGAGAGTTAAAGAGGAGCATGACCTCGTTGGAATTGAACTGTTGAATGTTCCATTTGAGGAGTTCTTCCAGTTTTTCAATCAAAAGGCCCTCGATAAATCAACGGTCACTTGCTACTGTCTGTAGGTAGTACTACTTCTATCATTAAGTCTCTCTATATAGGTCAGCTCTTTCATTGCATGTATTTATAATTATCCTCACTATATTATGCAAATTGAAGATCGCCGAATTGAAGAAAAGACAAATTGGTGATATTGGGTTCATTAACACAAATCTCATAGATGCAACTGAGGTTAAATATCATGCCGAAAATACCGAGGCCAACTTGCTACGATCGTTGGTAATAAATGAAAACAAAGATATAATACTCTTTCCTTACAACTTCAAGTGAGTGTTACTGTCTTGTGCATATTCGGTTTCCCTTACTAGTCCAGGTTATAGTAATGTAATTGATGACTTATGCATGCGTTCGCAGCTTCCACTATATTCTCCTAGAGATTAAGCTTGAGCAGGGAGTAGTAACCGTCTTAGACTCGAGACGAAAAGATCCCCAGGACTATGCGGACATGACACAAATGCTCGAGAAGTAAGTTAAATCGATCATTATCCACCATATCAGCAACTTTGTTCATTTCCTGATATCAAGTAATTGTTTTCTTTGTCTGGCAGGGTTTGGAGAAAATTCACCAAAAAAGCTCCAGGACTGCCGAAGAAGCTGCAATTTAGACACCCGAAAGTAAGTACTATAGTAGCATGTCCGCGCATCTCCTAGTGATTCAAGCGCTAGTTTCATCAATACCATTTAGCATGCTTGCTTATCAGTTTGATTGACCTCTATTTCTTGTAAAGTGGTTGTGGCAGGAATAAGGAAATAATTTCTGTGGATACTACGTTTGCGAGTCCATCCGCCACACGACCTATGAACGGGGCTACTCTGACGAACAATATGAATTGCGTAAGCAATAATATTCACAATTTTATTTTATTACCATCATTTGTGTTGAGTTTCATTTATTCATATATATATATATATATATATATATATATATATATATATATATATATATATATATATATATTGACCCCCTTCTTCAAATTAGATCTTTCGGATGCGGGATGAACTCCTACCACCAGATCGTATGCGAGCAATTCAAGAGGAATTGGCGGCATTCTTCCTTGACCACGTGATCGCTGAAAACAGAGAATACTATGTGGACCCTGTGTTCATATATAATTAGGAGATTATATTGTAAGAGATAATTATTGTATATATGTAGCCGGTAGTGTCGGATAGATATACGAGAACTTGTTGTTCGACCAATCTCTCTGAGAAGGAGAGGTGGTCGATATCACTTCTCTCTGTATGCATATGTTCATGTCGATCTTCTGTTTCCTTCATTTGCTTACTAGCTAGCGTGTCTAGTCCTCTCTATACGTATATAGTACGTAGCGTCGACCAAGCACGGAGATAAGAGAGGACACTTCTCTCTATTAATTAGCTAGCTAACACCATATATGAAACACCTAAATTAACCCCCAAAACCCCCAACCCC